>NC_058412.1:47717500-47800922 GCF_002201575.2 Neomonachus schauinslandi | reverse complement strand
ATATATATATATATATATATATATATATATATATATATATATATATATACTTCAAGAGTAAAGAAGAATTCTACCAGTCAATCAAAAAGATAAATATTTTTCCTGTAGGGAAAAAAATCATGTTGGCCTCATAATTCCCTCCTACTATAATGCCAGAAAATAAAGGAGCCACATTTATAAAATTACAGGAGGAGAAATCTTAAGAGTCTGAGTATTGTCTACCTAAGTTGTTATTTATGAGTTAAGCCAACAGAAAAAACTCAGGAACATAAAAGCTCAGAAAGTCTACCAGCCATACCATCCCCAAAATAACAACAACAACAAATCCCCAAACGCCACTCAAAGACATCATATTGGAGAGAAACAGGTCACAATAGTGTAAGAAGAGGGAAGCTGGTCACTAAAAGGGTTATGGCTACCACTACAACAATTTAAATAGAAAATTAAAGCTTAACAATAGTTGTAATACTATTATAAGGCTTAACACAAATGTTAAAAAAATAGCCCTTGGAGGACAATATATACAGCATAAAGTACAATAGAAAAGTATGAGTTAAAATTCCATATATAGCTTTTGGTTACTATGACAGGGCTGGAGAGATCCCAACAAGGCTGAGGAGATTGGATCTCAGTGTCCTCCCAGCCCTTTGATTCCTCCCTGGCCCCACCATGGAGCCCCTCAATAACATGGTTTGAACCCAGAAAAAAAAATTCCACATAACAACAACAACAACAACAAAAACTGAGAGAGTGGGAGAAAGACAAAAGGGAATTAAAAATGCACGCTAAAATCTTTCATAGACATAGCCAATAAACACAGTTTTAGTCCAGGCATTGACACTGATAAAAATAGTTTCAAGCATTTTTTTAAAAAAATGTAAAATTAACCACTAGAAAAACAACAAAACTTTCAAATCACTAGAGGAAACAAAGTTAAAGGAAACATAGTCCATATAGTGAAGGGGGATTTAAAAAACCCCAGTAAGACAGTAAAGAGACAACAACAAAAATTCATGTAAAACAGAAGCAGAAGCAGATCAGGCATAATCATTAGGACAAGAAGTGTTAATGGATAAAACACATTTACTAAAAGAAAATGAACCTAAAAGATCAGCAGCATATAAACAACTATATAGACTTCCTAAACACCTATTACCTAGGAAAAGTTTCAAATAAAAAGATGGACCCTCTGTGTATAAATTCAGCTTATGGACTTGAGTCATATCTCCTCATCAGCTGTTGGGAAAAACATGGGCAGTGTTAGGTCAAGAACAAGTGGATGAATCAGGTAATCACTAATCCAAGGTGAATTATTTGATGGATTTACCAAAACTGAAGTGGAGAAGCCCAACCAAAGCTCTAATAAGTATAAACTATCCTTAAAAAAAAAGGAAATGTTGGAAATCTTCCCATTAACATCACTCAGGAGCATATTGGAAATCTATTTGCAGAACATGAGCCAAAGAATGTTCTGAAAGTGCCTTTTAGAATAAACTACTATTCCTTTGTGACACCTACAAATTCAGAAGACAGCTATGCAATAAAAAGTTTAAATAATCAGATTTATGAAGGTCAAAGACATCCCAAAATATTGTATGTTTTGATGACCCCACATTAATATGTCTTTCAGAAAAAATGACAGAATTTTTAAAAAATGTGGTAGAGGCACACAGCTTAGAATACTTTAATTCAAGCCAATGGCCAATGGTCCCAGATTTCCAAGTAATACCAGAAGAAAACCAGTGCCTTCATATGAAAGTTTGCAATATTTAGTTATCTTATTTTAGGAAAGAAAGCGTGGGACTAGAACAATAAAACATACCAGCGGAAAGGAGAACTTTGGCTAGAAGTGGAAGATATATCAAAGGGAGTACGTTTGTTTGAGCTCTGTTTTATCTCAGACATATTTAATTACATTTTATGACTTTCTTGGTTGAGGAGACAGTTTCCTGTAATTGAAGGTCAATATGATTATATTTTTAGCATATTTTTGTGTGTGCATTTTAGCATTTTATGTCTGGGTGACACCCAGGGTATTGACTTTTTTTACTTAACACCTTTTTGGGTCTTAATTCTATGTTACCATTTCCTTTAAAGATGGATGACTCAGAGAAATTTTGTTGATATTTCAAGGTTGTTAAAATTTCATGCTAGGATTCCATTTACAATCAGCTATCCTCAATATGAAGTGCTATGTATTTTTCACTTGTGGGAGACACTGCTGGTGCTCTCCCATATCCAGTTATTTTCTCTGTCCTAGTCCTGTTAGAGATTACAATTCTCAGTCCCGTTGCTGCTAGGCGAGGTGGTGTGACTAAGTCTAGCCAACAAAATGTGAATGGAAACCATGTGTGTTATTTCCAAGCTAAGATGGTTGATTGCTGGGGCACCTGGGGGGCTCAGTCGATTAAGTGTCTGCCTTCGGCTCAGGTCATGATCTCAGGGTCCTGAGATTGAGCCCCACATTGGGCTCCCTGCTCAGTGGGGAGCCTGCTTCTCCCTCTGCCTCTGCTTCTCCACCGCCCCCCCCCACATCTTGTGCTCTCTCTCTCTCTCAAATAAATAAATAAAATCTTAAAAAAATAAACTTTAAGATAGTTGATTGCTGATATACCACTCCACTTTCCCTCTTATCCTGCCATGGCAACCGTGGAAGTCATGTGCTAAAATGACAGTGTCACAAGATGGAGAAAGATGTGATTCCGGAGTCACCAGATGGAGGAGAGCCTCCACGGACTTACCATCAGACTTTGGGAGAGCAAGCAATAAACCACTGTGCTAAAGTACTGAGAACTCAGGGTTTGTCTATTGCAGCTGCTATTGATTACTTGCCCTAACGTGAGATTTTTTTGTGCTTCCTTTTGGCTCAAGTTCCTTAGGATCTATAAATATTTTATTTGAATGAAAATGTGAATCAGCTGATAGGTAAAACATACAAACTTAAAGCAGTTATATAATTGCTAATAATCAATTTAGTGTCTCATTTACATGTATTCTATTACATGCAATTCTACATTGATTGTTTGGTAGAGCAAATACTGCCAGTTTTATTATTTATTATTATGTTTTTACTTAAATCTTTAAATCATAAAGATAACCAGATAAAAAAGTTGAGATAGGTACGCTGAACTCTGAACTGCCTAATGACTCATTCTCAGAAGGTTGGTGCACAGGTATGTTAAAAATACAGCATTCAACACTGAAAGTATTCTATGGTTTATTTTGAAGAAGATTGTCTATTCAATATAAAAATGTAGATGTCTTAATGGCAAGGGAGGGGAGACAGAGAAAGAGATTGATTCTTATCCCAGTATTGCACTATTACTCCTCATGACCTTATTTATTCTATTCAATGAAATTTAAAATGAATCACTTAAGTTTCTCCATGTAGGTTAATCAGTTTATATTTTGTACAAAATGATTGTTCTTATATTTCTTTGGAGTGCTTCATGAAGTGGTGTAAACACTGTCATTCTAATCTTTCAATAAAAACACATACCCTTAAAAAGTAAACAAATGCATGTACAAAGGCAGATCAGGCATAAACTCGTCATCTAAAAAGAGCAATAATCTTGGAAATTATTTGTGGAAAGCCTGAGCAGTTTAATAGGTAAAATTTTTTAAAAAGAGATTATATGATTTCTATGATATGTAAACACAAGGAAAAAGAGGTAAAGCCTCCAAATTCATTTAATGAAGTACAAACTTAATGAATCATCAGTCTCCCTCATAGATCTTCCCTCAACTCAAAAGAGCTAAATAAAATACTTGCAACACCAATTCACAAACACAATGTCAGATAACACATCATGGTCTAAGCAGAATTATCCATGATTACAGTTAATGTAGCTCCTAGGGTCGCAAGAAGGTCTTGCGTTTTGGGCTCCAGGTCCACCAATCCCACTCCCATTGGTCCAGCTCAAGCCTGGACTTGGCCTCTGCAGAGGCTCTTGACCATGCTTAGTCCCAAGCTCCATCAATACTTTATGAAACACTTTACAAAATTATTGGGTAGAATAAAGCCAAGGCATGAGGTTGGGTCCATAACAACCTGATACTGAACTAGCACCAATCCTGCTCAGGGATTTCATGGCTCTTCCCTGTTATTGGCGTTTGTATTGAATTGGAGGGGTGAATGCACCGCACCTAGCATTAGCAGGAGCATTGGATGAACTGCATGAGCATGGATGTTAGTCTTATTATCTCCCCAAAGGGGCTTGTCAGAAGTTAGACTAGGGTTCAGATGCCCTAGATTCCCATAAAGAAAACCACTAAGAAAATGCATCAGCATAAATTGGCCGCAACTCTCACTTCTGGCCCTTTTCGAATAAAAGATCAGGAAAGAGTAAGGGGCACAAGGGTCTATAGGCTCACTACAAACTATTTATGGATAGAGAACCAAGGGATGATGCACACTTGAGGCTGGTGTCCTACCTTCCATTCTCTGGATAAGAATATCAGGCATTGACATTCCTTAGCTCCAGGTCTCTGTCCTTTAGTCTTCTGTTCCTGATATCACAAGTGACCACCAGTGGAGTCAGGAAGATAGTCACATTCTGTCAGGGTCTCCTCCCCAGCTCATACTTCCCTCCCCTCTGTTATATAGTGAACTCTCCCATCAAGCCCATATGTTTCAGAATGACTTTTTTAACAAGAAGAAAAACTCTATACTTTAATGAGTCAATTCAAACAGTTAACATCTTTTATGGAGCACACAAATATCCCTTTCATCTTTACCCCTTAATTAAAAAGTCATACAAATGAGCATTCCCTAAAGGGAGAGACTTTTCCCAACACTGTGAGTAGAGACTCTTGGCCAATCTAAAACATGTAATCAGAAGCACACGGCTCTATTAAAATGAGAATGACTTAATATTAGGACCTTCATTAATAATAAAATGTCACATCATTAGGTTATGGGAGAAAAACACGTGGCCATCAGGATAAAGACCAGAAAAGGATTCAGTAAAATTCAACATTCATTTTTTTAAAGTAATCTCTACACTCAATGTGGGGCTCAAACTCACAATGCCAAGATCAAGAGTCATGTGCTCTACCGACTGAGCCAGCCAGGTGCCCCTCACCAAACATTTTTGATGCAATCTTAGAAACTAGGGCAGACCCTTTCTCTGCATGATAAAAGGCATCACAAACCAACAAACAAAATATAGAATGATGAAGAATAAAAATAAAAGTATTTTTATTTTGGTTCGGATGTCCACTATTACTACTATGGTTTAATATTATAGGTGCTTTAAGCAATTCAATACAATAACATGATTATTTAACTTGAAAATTCAAGAGGATTGTAATGAACATATACTTGAGTGTTGGCCAAGTAATCAGCACCCTCTTCTCCTTCCCCACCTCTCCCTTCCTCCAACATATGCTGCTACTGGCCTTTTGCCTCTGGGTCATCACTGACTCTTCCAGAGGTAGAAACCGCAATTGATTGACCAATAGTCTCTTCCCAAGGCATTTTGCAAGAGACAGAGCAAGAGTTTTATTAAACTGTCCAGGCTTTCCACAAATAATTTCCAAGATTATTGTTCTTTTTAGAGAGCACAGCAAGGCAGTGAGCTAGAGATTATGGGTGGCTGCAGTTGCAAAATGTAAAATTTGAATGCTATTGGAGGGTATATCCCTTTATTTGGTTCAAGTTATCTGAGGTATGCTATTTGCTGGGAGACAGAATGAAGGATGGAACAAGCATTCAGGGAGGTCCAGAGCCAAGAGACAGGAAAGCCCAGTTTTAGTTCATTTTGAGATGCAGCTGCAGCCCTTCCTTTGGGTTATGTGAGATGCCTCAGTGTTCTTACAATAAAATATGCTTTTTGCCTGTGGTAGTTGGAGTTGAGCTAATGCAGGGAGGTAACTAGTTACAAAATAGATATAAAGTGATAGATTTTTCATATAGTCACATTAATAACAAGTGAATATATATGATAAAAATATTTTTCCACAATAACAACAAAAAGATAAACTATAGGAACAATCTAATTAAAATGTGCAGGACATTTGTATGATGAATACACTGAATACTTACCAGAGGTCAAAACAAAACAAAACAAAAAATAAATTTAAAAAATGGAAAACTTAAAAATGGAAGGCTTATAACATTGAGGGAATGAATTAACTCTCCATCATTTTATATTTTAATACAATTCCAATAAAAATTACAGTGAGATTTTTCTTGTACCATTACTTGGACCACACCTATTCTTGGCGTGATAGAGAACTTTCTAACCTTAAAACCAGTAACAAAAAATGCTCAATAGGGACGCCTGGGTGGCTCAGTGGGTTAAGCAACTGCCTTCGGCTCAGTTAATGATCCCGGAGTCCTGGGATCAAGTCTCACATCAGGTTCTTTGCTCAGTGCGGAGCCTGTGTCTCCCTCTGCCCCTCCCCTCTCTTATGCTCACGTGCTCTCTCTCTCTCTCTCCCCCTCTGACAAATAAATAAATAAAATCTTAAAAAATGCTCAATAGATTAACTATGTAAAACTTCTGAAATGTCAAAAAATATCTTTAAAAATTTAAGAAGTGAATAACAAAGTTGAAATAGTTTGCATATTATATTAAAAAGTGTTAATATCATTAATGTAAAGATAACCCTTAGAAACAAATTTAAGAAATAAGCAAATAAACCCCTTATATAAAAATGGGCAAAAGAGTTAAATAAACCAGTTTCAAAATGTAAGAAATATAAATGGCCAACAGAAATATGGAAGAAAAAAAAAGTTTATGCTTATTAGTAAGCAAAGATATGCAGTTGGTACAATAATATGATATCATTTTTCACTCATCAATTTGTCAAACATTAAAGACTAGTTACATAGTTCCCAGTTGCCAAGGTGCAAAATCAGGCATTTTCATAGACCACTGGAGAGAGATGAGTTTAGACCTTTCAAGAAGTAAATTCAACAACATGTCAAGAGCTTTGGCATTTGGAAAAATAACCTTTGACTTGAAATTCCAATTTTAGAAATTTGCCCTATGGAAATACTCAAGTTTGCCCAGACTTATGTGAAAAAATATTTGTTATTCATTATTTTTGAAAATCTTGAAACTGATGTCCAATGAAAGGGAATTGGTTTAATGAATTATTACCACAAATAGTGTGGTAGGCAGAAAAACATCCTCTCTACCCCTAAGATGTCCAAGTCATGATCCCAGGAGGCTGTGAATGAATGAATACATGATCTTACATGCTAAAGGGACTTTGCAGATGTGATTAAATTAGGACCTTAAAATAGGGAAGATTATCCTGGATTATCAGATGGGCCCAACTTAATCACATGGGTTCTTAAAAGCAAAGAATCTTTCTCACCTGTGGTCCGGGGGGAGGCATGACAACAGTATAGTCAGAGAGACTCAATGATACAGGCTCTGAATGATGGAGGAGGGGCAATGAACCAAGGAATGAAGTTGACCTGTAGAAGCTGGAAAAGGCAAGGAAACAGATTCTTCTCTAGCGTGCCAGAAAAGAACAGAGCCCTGCCAACACCTTGATTTTAGCATATATCAGGTTTCTAACCTACAGAGCTATAAGAGAATACCTTTGTATTGTTCCAAGTCATTAAGTTTGTGGTAATTTGTTACTGCAGCAGTAGAAAACTAATACAAATGGGATACCTTGTGATCAGTAGTCAAAAATCATATTGGTTAAGAATTCATTTAAAGTAAAAAGCCGATTACAAAACTAAGTATGATAGCTAAGTTCCAATGATGAAACGTAAATACAGTAGCATGATTATTTCTGGGTGCTGTAATTATGAGACTTTTTCTTGATTATATATTTTCCAGATTTTCTAAAATAGCTCTCCTTTGTAATCAGAAAAAAAAAATACATGTGTTAAGTAAAATGCACTTTAGCTTATATTACTCTAATTATTTAATCAACAATAAGAATCTAATTTATGATGGCTTTACTTCAATGGTACCTTCCGAATCCTACCTAAATCCTAGTCTTAAACTTATTTCCGTAGAAAACATAACAGAATGGGATTCACTTCTCTTCCCCCAAAATAACACTGTGCTGAATTTGCCTTCCGGGTATCTTGTTGTTAACCTTAGTATCTGAGGCTATTGCAGATTTCCATAATTTTGTCTACTTTGCTGAATACTGCATTGCAACATAAAGTCTAAAGAGGCTTTGTCAATGGTTATTAACTGACTGCTAGCTTAACTGTGAAGTGACAGTCACCAAATATTTGTTGATAATGTTGATAATGCATGATTCTGGAGTCTATCCCACTGACCTCTACCACACTCCCATTTTTTTTATAAAAAATTTTTTTAAAAATTTTTTATGTTTTTAAGATTGCCAAACAACTGGACTTCACAAGGGGCATGTATCCTCCTTGTAATATAGACCGTGGGTCTGATTTAATCTCATTTTTAAAGCATTAGTAATGAATAAACCAGTCACAACTAAAAGGTAACAGCTTTGCTTCAGTGGAAAAAAAATTCTGGTTCTATACCCTCAGGTTTGATGCACAGCACATTTAAAATGCCACTCTTCCATTTTTGCTTTCTTAAAATTTCTTGATAAAAATAAATCTGGCAGATGAATCTGTCTTTAATCAATAAGCACATTTTAAAAAATCTGAATAATTTATTTAAACTAAAAAAAAAAATCAAACAGGTCACCCATTTTTTCCCACTCCCCACCCCTGGCCTCTGGCAACCAAAATCTGTTCTCTGTACCTGTGAGCTTGGGTTTTTCTGTTTTGTTTTTTAGATTCCATTTGTTTTTTAGATTCCACATCTCTTTAGAGAGATCATATGGTATTTGTCTTTCCCCATCTGACTTATTTCACTCAGCCTAATGCCCTCAAGTTCCATCCATGTTGTTGCAAATGAAGAGATTTCATTCTTTTTATGACTAAGTAATATTCCATCGTGTGTGTGTGTGTGTGTATGTATATATATACATATATATCACATTTTCTTTATCCATTCATTGGTTGATGGACACTTAGGTTATTTCCGTATCTTGGTCATTGCAATAATGCTACAATGAAGATGGAGGAACATATGTCTTTTCAAATTAGTGTTTTTATTTCCTTCAGATAAATACCCAGAAGCGGAATTGCTGGATCATTTGTAGTTCCATTTTAAATTTTTTGAGGATCATCCATACTGTTTTGCAAGGTGGCTGCACCAATTTACATTCCCTCCAATAGTGCACAAAGTTCTCTTTTTTCCACATCCTCACTAGTACTTGTTATTTCTTGTCTTTTTGATACTACCCATTCTGACAGGTGTGAGGTGGTATCTCATGTTCATTTTGATTTCCATTTCCCTGATGATGAGTGATGTTGAGCATCTTTTAATGTGTTTGTTGACCATCTGTATGTCTACTTTGGAGCAATGTCTATTCAGATTTTCTGTCCATTTTTAAATCAAATTGTTTTTATTTTTGCTACTGAGTTGCATGAGTTTTTAAAATATACTTTGGATATCAGCTCATATTATATGCTTTGCAAGTATTTTCTCCCATCCAGTAGGTTGCCTTTTCATTTTATTGATGGTTTCCTTTTGGGGCAAAAGCTTTTGAGTATGATGTAATCCCACTTGTTTATTTTTGCTTTTGTTGCTAGCTACTACACTTTATTGTTCTCAATTGGTTTACTGCTCTTTTTGGGTTACTTATTGAATCATGAATAATAAGTAAAAGTTACTTTCCACTTAGGAAATTGGTTCCTGATCTGGTTGAACTAAAGAAGGAGTGTAAAGAATGAAGGAGGGATAGAGATTTGGAGGTATTTAGCAGCCTGACTTCACCATAATGAACCAGGCAAAACAGGAGGAAAACAATTTTTTTTCTAACCTTCACATAGGGGTGAGCAGGGAGCAAATCATAAGGTGAACTCTTGTCTAATTATACGATAATTATCTACCCTTTTAATTTGAAAGAATATTCATCATACTTCTCCCTCATCAAAAGGAACACTCCTCTGCGTTGGTAACCATCAAACTATATTCTTAAGTAGAGAGAAAGGCAGAAATTAGACCTTCCTGTTCTTATGCAAAGAACAGTTCTGTAATGAGCTGTCTTAACCTGCTCCATTCTTTGGAGCCACGCAGCGGCCTTCTGGGAGGACAGATAGCTGATGTGTTAAACAATATACTGGTGCCTAGTATCTCTGGTGAGGGCTAAATACAACACCGTGGCTCAGGACCTCAGGAGTGAAGCAATCACTCTCTTGACTCCTCACCCACTCTCATGCGATACTACTAACCCAAAGACTTCTGTGTCTTGGCTCTCAGTGTGTACATTACCCCCTCTGAATGCTGTAGTCCTTTCTTTCCATGTGATGCTGAGAATCCCCCAGTGGAACCTTGAGTAGCATTGATGTTATTGCATCCATGTAACACAGAGGTCTATCATGTATTATCGTCTAACACTTCTCTTCTAAAAATGGTTGCTAAGTATGCACAACCTTTGCAGATAATAACAAATGGCTGCTGAGGAAGAGGCATTATATAAAAGAAGATTACTTTTTTTCTCTGTAATCCATAGCAATGGACCCTGAAAGAATGACTCATATTTCCATTTTAACTGAATTAATTCTCCCCACTTGAGAATTTTTATAAATGGTTGGGGATTTCATTAAAGATGCTTCCCTGGGAAACTAGAAAGTTCTGGATTGGGATGGCTTCTATTATCCAGTGGAAGTTCTGTTCTCAGACTCAGTTTCAGGGGCAGAGGATGGGGAGGGGCTCAATACAGGCTTCTAAGGAATCAAAAAGGAGTATTTATTGATTGATCAGAATACTGAAAGCTTACTGACCTTTATTCTGTCCGCTTTGAGGCTACTGAGTGCCAAGTAACTAAAGGTCCATAAAAGTATCTTTGAAACTGGGTTTCTAGTTCAAAGAAGTCTTCAGATATGAATGCCTCCACTCTCCTTGTTTCTAGATGATGGGTACTTTCTTTTGCAAACTGAGAATTTGCAGAGGCACCTTTTGGTTGGCAATGACTCAGGGATGCTGCTGGTATTTAGTTGTGGGGGCCAGGAATGCTGCCTTGTCCTACAGTGCGTGGTATGGCTCTGCACAAAGAAATACTGTCCCACACTCCAAATGATTTTTGAATGCCACTCTAGTCATGTGGGTGAAAAACCTGCTTATAATTACCCAAATCCAGAACCTAGCTTTGATTTTTATATAAATAAGGTGAATTAATTTCCTATTACTTAAAGCAACACAAATTTATTATTTAATAGTTCTAGAGACCAGGAGTCTGAAGCGGGTATTGCTGTGGTAAAATCAAGGTGTTGGCAGGGCTGTGCTCCTCCTGGGGTCTCTCGGGGAGGATCCATTGCCTTGTCTTGTCCATCTTCTAGAGGCTGCCTGCCTTCCTTGCCTCATGGCTTCTTCCTCCAGTTTCAAACCCAGTAGCATAACACCTTCAGCTCTCTCTCCGAATTTGACCCTCCTGCCTCCCACTTTCTTTGTAAGACCCCTCTGATTACACTGGGCCCAACCACACAGCCCAAGACAAACTCCCCATCTCAAGATCCTTAACTTAACCACACCTGCAAAATCCCCTGCGCCACATCAGGTAACATATTCCCGGGTTCCAGGGATTAGGATGTGGACATCTTTGGGGGACTTTTATTCTACTTACAACATAAAAAAGTATTTTTGAACTTAAAAAGAAAAACATATCCTGAATTTTCTAGAAAGATAACTGCCATATAAATAAGGGAAGACTGTCTTTTGTTTTGTTCATTAACAAGAATTGATCCCTATTTCCCATATCAGAGCCTCATGTCCCTGACAGAGCGTGGTTCAAAGTATTTGAATTGCCAAAATAAACAAACTAAAGAAAAAAGACTCACTGCTGTGTCTGCCTGCATCTGTTACTATCACATTCTCTTTATTTGAAATAAAGATGTAAACCTAATGCACTCATCTTGTATCCTCATGTTGTATGCCTGAGCATTTCCATATTGAAATACATATTAATTTATTATAAACTGCTTGTTTTCTTATTTCAGTTTTATAATACACTTAAGACATTATATTGATTTTTTTCCTTGAAAATGTGTATATAGGTAGATTATAATATCTATGAATTTTATTTCTACATAGTAAAGGGGACATTACAAGATACTTATTGTAAAAAAGTAGGACATTGAGTCTGATGTGTGTATCTCAGATTCTGCTGCCCCTCTCGACTGAAGAAGTCTCTTCTCTCTAGGCCAGTGTTATCACGTATGCATTGGATTTCACTCCCTTCAATCTCCTTCAAAACCCTACTGGACCTATTCTTGCTAAGGGCATCGAGCAAGCCCCCCATGACTTATTCTATAGTTGTGGTAAACAATCTACTCCCAAGATCTGAAATTTCTAGGAAAAATCTTTGGAGGAGGCCTCTAGACCTTCAAGAGCCCACTGCAAGATGTCTCAGTGTCTAGTACCAAGGCAAAGCTCTAATTAGGAACATTATGGGCCTTCCTCTTAATGACCACCATGACCAGTTCCACTGTTCTCTACTTCTGTGTGTCTGACCACCACCAGAGGTCTGAGCTTCTC
Organism: Neomonachus schauinslandi; assembly: GCF_002201575.2. Lineage (NCBI taxonomy): Eukaryota > Metazoa > Chordata > Mammalia > Carnivora > Phocidae > Neomonachus > Neomonachus schauinslandi. The sequence goes on along the minus strand of NC_058412.1, from coordinate 47,788,374 downwards.
TAGTCAAGAGCTACCACTCTGGCTCTTATCTCCAATATGGCTCAAAACATTTCCCTAGTCTGATGCACCCTCCTACCCTGCCATCCCCATGGAACACATAGTCTGTCATCAACAAAATCTTCACCTCTTCTTCGAAGGCTCCCTTCATCTTTTGCTACCTGCAACTTGGTTGTTTCAGGATATCACTTCCACCACCACAGTAGTCTCAAGTGGTTGTGCTTTCTCCACAGTCTACACACTGCAGAGCCAGACCAGGGGTAGATATATTCACTGTCCTCGCTCCACTTCTGGACCGTTATTCCTTCTTTATCTTTTAAACCCCAGCATCTTTGACACATGGTAACAGACTATACCACCTGTTACACTTGTTGCATCCACTCCCTGACTCATCTACAGTTTATTCCCTCTCATCCATTGGAGATTTTAGCTCACTGTGTTCCCATCACTGTCCCTGTCTTCACTTTTGGTGGCTACAGTATGCATACACATGATCAGTCCAGCTCCCTGACTCACTTCCTTGACTTCCTCACTTCCTATTATGTTTTCCTCCACTTGCCTCCAACCTTCCACTCTCATGGTGAATCATTACCTGGACTTCGTCATCACAGTAACTACATAATTTCCAAAATTTCTACTTCAAACCTGTTACTCTCTATCACCTCCTATTTTTTCAGTTCATGTCCTCTGGTACGCCAAGTCCAACAATTCTCAATACTCATCAGGATCCCCAGTCCCTAGATCTTACCACTTTTTATTATCCATCACCCCTCATGTCCTTGCTTCTCTATTCCTCCAGCTAGGACTCCATGGTCCATCCCTGTGGTCCCTTCTTGCACATACCTTTGATTCCACTTTCCTTCCTCTCTCCATTTCACTCATCTGACAAAACCCAATGCTAATAATCTCTAAGCCTATGTTATAGAAAAACACATATTATGTTGACTGATCTCTAAACTTTCTGTCAATTCATAAATCTCAAGTGGCCCTTCTGCATCATTCAACAGTCATAAAGTATTTTCTAGTCACTTCACTCTCCAGCTCCAAAACATGACTATTTCAAAACTTCTTCCCTCTTCTCCACCTGTAACACCTCCTTCTACTTTCAGCTGATGACTTGATGTTTATTTCCTAGGAAACATAGAAGAAATAAAAATGAACTATGTAATTTTATCATCAGATCTACCAGCCTATCTTTTCCTTTACCCATATGTCCATTGTTCTTCTGGTCACCATGTATGGTCTCACCTCCCTTTGAAGGCAAACCTGGACCCATCCTCATTTGCACACTCAAAAACTTTGCTCCTATGTTCTCCACTCATCAGCATCATAAATTTCTCTTTCAATTGTCCCATTCTTATCACAATACAAACATGCTGTAATTTCTTCCCCCCTTAAAAAAAATCCTTCCTTAAACTTAGGTCCCTTCTGCCTATGATACTTTTCCTCTTCTCCCATTTATAACTCTATTTTCCCCTCACAGTCTTCTGTCAGCCTATCCCAGTCAATTTCCACCACTTTACTAAAGCTGCTTTTGTCAGGGTCAATGATGGTCTCACCTTGTCAAATCCTTGACCATCATCTTGCTTAACCTCTCAGCAATTTATGACATAGAAGGGACTTCTTCCTTTTTGAAAAGCTTTCCTATTTAGCTTCCAAAATACGTCACCTACTAGTTCTCGTCACTCACTGGCTATTCCTTCTTGGTTATAGTTGCTACTTCCTTCTCCTCTTTCCTGCTTTTGTAAATTTGGAGTTCTCTTGGGCTCAATCAGTGGCAATCTTCTCTGTCACTCTTTCCACTAGCTGGTTGTATATACCCCCAAGTATATGCTAATGACTCCCACATTGATATCCCAGCCCTTACCTCTCTTCTTGAACTCCAGATTTAAAAATCAACTGTCAGTCCAAAGAAGACATACAGATGGCCAACAGGTACATGAAAAGATGCTCAACTCACTAATCATCAGGAAAATGCAAATCAAAACTACCATGCGGTATCACCTTATACCTGTTAGAATGGCTATTTTCAAAAAGACAATACATGACAAATGTTGGTGAGGATGTGGAGAAAAGGGAACTCTCGTGCACTGTTGGTCGAACTGTAAATTGGTGTAGCCACTACGGGAAACAGTATGGAGGTTCCTCAAAAAATTAAAAAGAGAACTACGTATGACCCAGCTTCTTCTGGGTATTTATCCAAAGAAAACGAACACTCTAATTTGAAAAGATATATGCACCCCCATGTTCATTGCAGGGTTATTTAGCCAAAATATGGAAACAACTTAAGTGTCCATCAGTGGATGAATGGGTGAAGAAAATACACACACACAAACACACACATAGACACACACGTGTATTATTCAGCAATAAAAAAGAATGGAATATTGCCATTTGTGACAACATGGACAGACCTCAAGGGCATTATACTAGGTGAAATAAGTCAGACAGAGAAAGACCAATACCATATGTTCTCACTTATATGTGGAATTAAAACAAAAACAAAAACAAAATCACCCCAAACTCAAAGATACAGAGAAGAGATTGATGGTTGCCAGAAGTGGGGTGTGAGGGATGGGTAAAAGGATCAAAAGGTACAAACTTCCAGTTAGAAAATAAATAAGTCACAGGAATGTAATGTACAGGATGGTGACTATAGTTAAGAAAAAAACTGTATTACATATTTGAAAGTTGCTAAGAGAGTAGATCTTAAAACTCCTCACCACCAGAAAAAAATTATTGTAACTTTGTATGGTAACAGATGTTAACTAGATTTATTGTGGTGACCATTTTACAATATATAAAAATATTGAATCATTATGTTGTACACCTGAAACTAATATAATGTTATATGTCAGTTATATCTCAGTAAAAAAAATAAAGTAAAAAAAATCAACTATAAGTTCACTCAATATCTCCACTTGTCTGTCTGCTACTTTTCTAAAACTTATCAGGGCCAAAATCACTCCTGGTTTCTGCTCCTGAACCTATTTCTTCTCCATTCTTCCCCAGCTTAGTAAATGGAATCACCATTCTCCCAGTTGCTTAGTCTCAAGCCCAGGCATGATTCTTGATTGTTCTTCTTCTCTTTTATCTCACATCTACTCCACTAGTAAGTCATTTGCTTTACTTTGAAAACATACCCCAAATCTGATCACTTAGCACCCCACCATTATACCCTGAGTTAAGTCACCATCATCTCTCTCCTGGGATCACCATAGGAGAGCTCCTAACTGGTCACCTTCCTTCCATTGTTGCTTCCCTACTCTCTATTCTCCATACAACAGCCAGATGATCTTTTAAAAGTATAGATAAGATCATGCTCCTTCCCTGCTTATTATCTTCTAATGGTTTATCATCACACATAGAATGAAAACCAAATTTACCTTGCTGTGGCAGAAACTTTTAATGCTTGCTGAACATTCATTTGCTCTCCTACATTTTCCAGAGTCCATGCAGTTGGACCAGACCATATGACTTGTTATTGCTAATGGATTTTGAGGAGAAGTGATATGTATCACCTCTGGACCAGTATAGGTTAAAGCTCCCATGTAGCTCTCAGTTCTTTCTTCCTTTAATGTAGAAACCAAGCTGCTCAGGTTGTGATGGCTAGGCTGCAAGATGGAAACAGCCTGTGACCAAATAATGTTTTCAGGGAGCTGCCCAAGAAAGAAATTGAACCTATAGTAAACTTAGAGTGAGTGATGAATAAACTTCTGTGTATTAAATCATTGCAATTTACTTATTACTGAAGCATATCATAGCCTATCCTGACTAACACTTGTGATCTGCATGGCCTTCTTCTTTAATTTCACTGACCTTTCTCCACCTAACTCACTGTCATCCAGTCACACCCAGGTTTTATTACAAACCCATTCTTGACTTAGGGCTTTTTATTCTAGCTGTTCTTGTACCTAGAAAGTCCACTTCCAAGATCATTATACCACATTACTTTTAACCACTCTCATTCTTTTACCTTTTTCATTGCAGCACTTAATTGTAGTCAAAATTACATATTTTTTAGTTTGTTTATTGTATATATCTCTAAATAGAGAATAAGGACTTTATTGTTGTTCTCTGTTGTATCTTCAGGGTCTAGAACAGTGCCTGGCACATAGTTTACATGTAGATTAATTGCATTAATGGTATCAAATATTTGTCCTTCTCTGTATCCTTGCCCTAAAGAGATGGAATCCAGTTCCCTAAGTGTGACTCTAGTCCATTCTGAGGGCTTGTTTTGGCCAGTGGGGCATTAGTAGATATGACACAAATATAGACTTGAAAAAGTGTTTGCATGCATCTGTTTGTCTTTTGCACCTTTGCCATTGCCACGAAGACCTACCTTGGCTAACCTGTGGAAGGATGAAAGACACATGGAGCAGAGCTGAGCTGCCCATCATCTCCGCTGAGGCCAACTTGATCTGTTGGCAGCTCCCTGGCTCCAGAAATATGAATGAGCCCAGCCAAAATTCAGACAAGCCTAGGCCAAATCAGCTGAACATTGCAGACTAATAAAATAAACAATTGTTTATTGTTTTATATCCCAGAGATCTTATGGTTTTTATACAGCATTACTATGGCAATGGATAACTGATACAACATGGGCGCAATAAATAGCTATTGAATGTCTACAGTGGATATGTAGATGTTCTGCAGTGGGTATGTATATGCTCTTTCTTAATGTGCTCTGCCTCCTGTGTTCCTGATTTTACTATCCACCTATCCATTCTCCCATGTTAGTAAACCGAGAGAAGCCTCTGCTCCTTCCTCTCCTTCATTTCCAACTCCTACAACCTTCCAAACATTGAATAGCTTGCTACATTTTATAATTTCACCCTAAAATCTCTGGAATCTGGTTTCTCCAGATCCATAGTTCAATAATATTTTACCTCAATATTATAATAACTTCCTATTTAGAATCCCTACCAATAGTTTTCTCCCCAACTCTAGAACATCCTCCACACTGCCACTAATTTTATCAACTTCAAAAACAAATATGGATTTATAGTTCTATAAAAGATTGAGGGGGTCACTTTGAAATACTTCTTTCCAAATTCCTTAAAAAAACACCTAGGAAATAATTTTTCAAAATAAAAAAGAAAGAAATATAACCTGAGCAAGTTCAGTAAGGGAAAAAAATGTAAAAACAACAAAGACAAACATAATCCAGCCCATTGTTTCTTAACTGTCTGAATAATTTATTATTTCTCATATAATATCAAATATTAACATTATGGAAAGTAAAGGGAAGTGGATGCAACATTATTCCTACAGTCATGCACTCAATCACTTGCTCTGCTGAGTAAGAAATAAGAGGTGGACTCACAGCATTTCCAACAACTCTTTGCTGATCTTGTCTGCCTCACAGCCTGCAGTGAGCTTCTTTTATTACTCAGACTCCATTAATAGTTAGGGTGGTAATAAATTACCATAGGGCTTATGAATTGTGATTTTATGTTTCTTCCATTTTCTTTTAATTTTATCCATGGATACATTTTTAATGTGAAAAATGACAAGTGTAAATGGAAAGCATTGGTTCTTCCAATGCATCATACTTCATCCTGCCCAGGGTTTTCATAAATGCAGCTAACTTTTCTCAACTCTTTCCTCTCCACCCAACCTCCCTCTTAGTTAGTTAGGATTACATTTCATTGCAAATAAGAGAAAATCTGTTTATCATAAGTTTAAAGAAATAGAGGTTTCACTGTTTTTCACAACAAGAAGGCCAATGCCAGGTAGGGTAGTTTAGGGCTGGTATGTGGGTCAGTGAATGCTCAGGGCTTCAGGCTCTTTCTAACTTTCTGATTCCCAACCTTAGTGGATAGAGGTTGTTCTCATTGGTAAAATGTGCTGCTACCATCCAGGTCTCTTGCCCTTATTCTAGAGAGGAAGAAGGGGGAAAAGCAAAGAATAAAAAAAAAGTATTTTTCTTGTAGACATTGTCTTTTTATTCAAGAAGAGAAGCTCAATCTAGAGACTTTCTCCTGCACCCCACTGGCCACAACTTTGTCATATGGCCAATGCTCCCTGCAAGGGAACTGGGACATCAATAATATCTCTAGTAGAGGATGGGGAAGGAGAAGCGGGTTGTATATGGCTTTTGTGTAACTAACCAGGGTCTGTCACTCTGCTCTTCCTAATTCCTACTCATCCTTTAGCTCTCAGCCCAAAACCATTCAGATTAAGTGAATTTTTATATACTCTCATAACATTAATATTATTTAATACCTCTTAAGACAATTTTTAAGTGTACACTGATTTGAATAATCACTGGATTAATGTCTTATTAATATCTGTTTGAGGGCAGAGATCAGGCTTGATTCTTGCTGACTATTGTATGCCTGGAGCCAAAGTATGTATGGTATTTCACTTAGCATAATGTCATTGCAAATGGCAAGATTTCATTCTTTTTTATGGTTGAGTAATATTCTAGTGTGTGTATATTTATATTTATATTTAAACACCATATCTCCTGTATCCATATATCAGTCTTTGGACACTTGTGCTGTTTCCATAATTGGCTATTATAGATAGTACTGCTATAAACAATGGGGTATATGTCTCTCTTTGAATTAGTATTTTTGTATTCTTTGGGTAAATACCTAGTAGTGCAGTTGCTAGATCATAGGGTAGTTCTATTTTTAACTTTTTGAGGAACCTCCATATTGTTTTCCAGAGTGGCTACACCAGTTTGCATTCCCAACAACAGTGCGAGAGGGTTCCCTTTTCTCCACATCCTCACCAACACCTGTTGTTTCTTGTGCTGTTGAATTTAGCCATTCTGACTGGTGTGAGGTGATATCTCATTGTAGTTTTGATTTACATTTCCTTGATGATCAGTGATGTTGAGCATCTTTTCATGTCTGTTGGCCATCTGTATGTCTTCTTTGGAAAAATGTCTATTTGTGTTTTCTGCACATTTTTAAATTGGATTATTTGGTTTCTGGGTGTTGTTTTATAAGTTCTTTATATATTCTGGATACTAACCCTTTATCATATGTCATTTGCAAATATCTTCTCTCATCCCATAGGTTGCCCTTTAGTTTTGTTGATTGTTTTCTTCTCTGTGCAAAAGTTATTTTGAGAGTATTATGCTAAGCAAAATAAGTCAGCTGGAGGAAGACAAATACCATATGATTTCACTCATATGTGGAAGTTAAGAAACAAACCAAACAGGGGTGCCTGGGTGGCTCAGTCATTAAGCGTCTGCCTTCGGCTCAGGTCATGATCCCAGGGTCCTGGGATCGAGCCCCACATTGGGCTCCCTGCTCAGCGGGAAGCCTGCTTCTCCCTCCCCCACTCCCCCTGCTTGTGTTCCCTCTCTCGCTGTGTTTCTCTCTGTCAAATAAATAAATAAAATCTTAAAAAAAAAAAAAAAAGAAAAGAAACAAACCAAACAAGCCAAAGGAAAAAAAGAGAGAGAGAGAGAGAGAGAGAGAGAGGCAAACCAACAAATAGACTCTTAACTATAGAGAACAAACAGAGAGGAGGTGTGTGTGTGTTGCGGGGGGAGAGTTGGTTAATAAATGATGGGGATTAAGGAGTGCACTTGTCATGATGAGCACTGGGTTTTGTATGGAAGTATATATTGTACACCTATATTGTACACCTCAAACTAGTATTACACTGTACATTAATTAACTGGAATTTAAGTAAAAACTAAAAAAATAGTATGTATGGTCTTGACCCTCTATAGATATCTAGATCTCCATCTACATAGCATGAGAGCGTTCACGTTAATGGAACAAAACAATGACTGTTTTAAAAGCTAAGTGATGGTGAAAATAAAATGTGCCAAAATAAATTTATATTAATAATAACATTGTAGAAGCCAATAAACTATATATATAATGATTTTTTAAGCCACAAAATAAGGTTTATTTATATGTCTTTGATAATATCTCCTTCCTTGCCTTATTCATATTGTTTATGGGAAGGGAGAATCTGGAAAAAATAAAACTTGATATTTTTAAAATAAAGTTTAATTTTTTTAAATTGCAATTTTAATTTTTCCCTCTAAAATGCTAATTATCAAGGTCCTTAAATAAGCCATTTTATTAATCATGGTCTTGTTTTTTTTTTAAGATTTTATTTATTTATTTGACAGAGAGAGAGATAGTGAGAGAGGGAACACAAGCAGGGGGAGTGGGAGAGGGAGAAGCAGGCTTCCCACTGAGCAGGGAGCCCAATGTGGGGCTCGATCCCAGGACCCTGGGATCATGACCTGAGCCAAAGGCAGACGCTTAATGACTGAGCCACCCAGGCACCCCAATTACGGTCTTTTTAAAAGTCTTATAAAATGCATACCCAAGCTGAAAAAATCTGTCCTGCTAAATTTTGCTTATCCGTATATCTTCTTGGATTTTACAAAATCTGTGTCTACCCACAAGGATGTGTCTTCCCTGGGAAACTATGTATTGTGCCAGAAAAAAAGATGAGCATGAGGCTCAGCCTCTTCCTCTGGCTAAGGAGCTTCAGTGCACAGAGAACCACTGCTGGGCTCTTCCCGCTCCTTGGGGCTGGCTTTTGCATTGGTCATCTTCACAAGAACTGTGTGGCTGGGGTTCTTTCCCTGCGATTATATCATTGGCTGGCAAGACTCCTAAACTGAGAGGGTAAAACCGACAAACTACTGTGTAGACCTCACTCCCACTGGTTTTCTGAATCAATAACCTATTGTGTTATTTCTTTTTTCTTCTACTTCACCTGGAGGGCCTGGGAAATGCCCTGTACTACTGTGTAATGGCTAAACAAAGAAAGAAAGGGAAGCAGTATCTTCCAGGAAGTTGACTGGAAGAAAAGCTTCTCACCAAAGTCTTATTTCAGAAAGCATAATAAATTTTAGAAAATGCTTATTTCCTTATAGCCCTGAAACCAAAACTTGAAAAGTCAACACTAAAAAATGAAATGACAGTTGTACCTTACAGCAAAGATGCAAAAATGTAAGTAAAATATTAGCAAGCAAATCTACCAGTGTGCTAATAGAACAAAGTCTAAGACCAAGTACTGTCTATTCTAGGAGCTCTACATCAGTTAAAGACTAAGAAATTAGGCAACAGAAGAAAAAAAAGTATTGCTGAGTGCCAAAAGGACAATTGATAAATTAATATCTAGATCTGATTAACTCTCTTGGTAAACTAGTAACTGAATGATATAATTTTTAAACTTCTGACTTAAACCAACAGCCAACATATTTAACGTAATATTAAGAGAAACATTCTTTGAAAGTCAAGGGTAAGAAAATATGTTTACTTTTACCAGTTTTAATTAAAATTGTTCTGAAAGTTCTAATAAAAAAGAAGGACATAGACACTGGATATAAAATTTAAGAACATAAAGATTTATAGATCGGGGCGCCTGGGTGGCTCAGTCGTTAAGGGTCTGCCTTCGGCTCAGGTCATGATCCCAGAGTCCTGGGATCGAGCCCCGCATCGGGCTTCCTGCTCCGCGGGAAGCCTGCTTCTCCCTCTCCCACTCCCCCTGCTTGTGTTCCCTCTCTCGCTGTGTCTCTCTCTGTCAAATAAATAAATAAAATCTTTAAAAAAAAAGATTTATAGATTTATATGATTATTGGGCAAATCTGAGAAAAGTGACATGAAAAACATTAGAACTTCTGCTGTACAGGGTTCATTAAGATAGCTGGCTTCATAGTGACTATAAAAAAATATCGAAGCTTTAGAATACACTGACAATAACCCATTAGAAAAAACTATGGGAAAATGATTGCATCTTCATTAGCAAGTGAAAACATTAATTTTTTAAATGTTTAAAGAAATGTGAAGGATTAAAAGGAGAATAATATAAAAAATTATATAAGAAAACATATAGGCATGAATGATTAGAATATACACCATGTTCATACATTGAAAAAAAAATCTTGATATGCTAACAATTCTTCCTAAAGTTTATTTCTAAATTTAACACATTTAACACCTCTCCAATAAAAATTCCAATAGGACTTTCAGGATGGATAATGGTGTTTAGACAGCAGGATAAACATATGACATTTAAAAAATTAGATATAATTTAAATTAAATTACTGATGGATTAAAGAAAAGGCAGATGGATGTAACTACAAAAAAAAATTTAAGATAATCACTGAAAAGGAAATTAAAATTGTAACCAGAAACATGGAAAACTATTTTCAGCATATGACAGTCAAAAGGTTGTATCCTTAACACAGTTTCTGCAATGCAATATGAAACTTAAAAGTGCAGATTTAAATTTAAAAATGTCCTAGGGTCATGAATAGGAAAAAAAATTGCTTTACAAAGAAGCAAAATGTAAAGGAATAATAAATATACAAAAATATTCAATCTCATTAGTAAGAAATGCAAACATAAATAACATTTGCAATCTTTTAAATTGGAAAAGATGTTTCTGAAATTGTTAGGAATATGAAGGAACACTTTCATACAATGGGTGTATATATTCTGATTCATGCTGCCAAATTGCTAAAGCTTTCTGAAGACCAAGTAAGCAGAATGAAGCCAAAGCCTTTTAAATGTCCAATGCTCTGAAGAGACTTTTCTCCTAAGAATATAACCTCATAGTCACACACATGTACAAGTGTAGCTAGAAATACTGATCACACAAATGATACATTATAGCAAAAGCTAGAAACAACTGCAAGATCTCAGGATGCTATTTAAATTATGATACTTTGTAACCATGAAGCATGTTCTTTTAGAAGAACAGTTAATTACATGAAATGTTTATTATGTTAAATTTTTAAAATTATACATGCCAGGGTGCCTGGGTGGCTCAGTCAGTTAAGCACCTGCCTTCCGCTCAGGTCATGATCCCGGAGTCCTGGGATCCAGCCCCAAGGTGGGCTCCCTACTGAGTGGGGAGTCTGTTTCTCTGCTTCTTCCTCTCCCTCTGCCCCTCCCCTCCCTCATGCTCTCTCTCTTTCACTCACTCTCTCTCCCTCAAATAAATAAATAAAATCTTAAAAAAAAAAGAAAATTGTATATGCTACAGGAGTATAATTGTATAAAATAACCTATGCATAGGGAAAAATTCCTGTACTGAAATAATTTCTAAGAATTGACAATAGTGGTGTTGGGTAGTGAGATGAGGGTTGATTTTGCTTTTGTTCTTCATCATGCTGTATTTTCCATAAGGTGCTAATTCTCCTTAATGAATACATAATATTTTATAGTTTTAGAAGTATATATATTAAATGTAATCAGAAGGGAATTTGCAGTTGTGCAGGTAATATTCAACAGTAAGTTATTTTTCTTAAAAAAGTAACTGAAGTATACCTTAAATTTACACGATGTTATATGTCAAATATATTCCATTTTTAAAAAGTAGCTTAAGTTTAGACCTAAATAAACAGTCTTAAAGAATATATTCAGACCCTTCTGGAATCAAAATCATAGTACTTTGCATTTTTAATATTTAACAGCTTTTGGTTTTGTCTGCTCCAACTCCATTTTTTAGGCAATAACATTTATCGAAGCCATGCTATTTTCAAAATGCTGAGGAGGAGACGGGAGGAAATGGAGCAAGGAATTTTTGGTCCAGGTGTGGAGAGAAAAGGAGAAAGGAAAGACAGACAAAGAAAAAGGGATGCAAGCTTCTAGATGAAGTGTGGGTCCAGACAGACACTAGCAGAAAATTCAGCTCTTGGAAACAGCCCTCACCCCAGGATTTGTAAACAGCATTAATCCATTGTTGAAGATGCTAGCGAGGTAAAGAATCAGCCTTGGCCACCTAAACGGGGACTTCACTGCACTGCTGCCTTAACCCCAACCTACCAGACCCTTAGGACTGCCTGGGACTGTGACCCAAATTCCCTTCTGATGACAATATCCAAGCTATAAAAATACTACATATTTATCAAAGAGAATTAGCGACTTACAAAGAAGTATGAAGAACAGAAGCAAATTCACCCTCGTTTCACCAGCTAAACACAAATGTAGAGTTCACGGGCACCTCAGGACTGAGACAGTTCTGATTATGGCAGGAGAAGGTCTTTCAGCAGTGATCTGGGCTCATCATAACAGCGCCTTGTGCTTCCCAGCTGTCTCCTTGGTAGACACATGGGATCATGTTGTGAAAGCCAAACTCTGGACACCCGGAAGTACCTAAATCCCAGCATTCTTTACATCTCATATTGACTGTCCTCAAGACTGTTTGTCTTGGTTCTCTACACTCTTTCCTGCTCATGAGGAGGTAATTGAAAGGAGTAGGTAATCAGAATGGACACATTCCCATTTTAAAATACAAAGGGGACTTGGAAGGTAGAAGCCCAAATCATTTTCACCTTAGTGGGATTTTAATTGGCTACTCTTCTCTTGATTCAACTCAATTTACTAAATTGGATTGGCTGTGAAGAGAACAGAGCAGTAATGTGGGACCACACACTTGTGAGGCAGGATCGGGGAGTGCCTTAATGCAGACTTGGGCTGGTTAGAGCATTAATGAGGGAAATGGCCAGAAAGGGAAGAGGATACCTTCTTTGCATTTAGCTTAGTGTTAGGCTGACTGTGCCTTAATTGGGCCACTGAAACCCATGATGGCTGTGATATGGCTCATATCCTGAGTCTTTAACATATTAACTTCCAGACCCTTCATCATGCCAGCTGGAAAGAGAAAGGAACTGGTCTTTGGAAACAAATTTAAGTGAGGCTGCCGGTACGGATTTGGCCACAGGGTTTCTAGGTTATTGTCTAAGTTTCTCTTAGAAGAGCCCGGTTAAGTTGTTGAATTAACTAGCTGCATTTCATCCTCAGGACTGCTCCCCTTTTAGTTCCCATCATAAATTCAGGCATTTTTAAGCCCCCTCTGACTCCCTCGGACTATTCGGGAGAGTATTTCAGCTGTTTCTGGGGGTTTTCTTTTGTTTAAAGATTTTCAGAGTCAGACAAATCCTCTTACGAGAGCATTTTAATTATTCAAGAGGATATTTCTCCACAGTAAAATAAAATTAATTAATAAATCATACAAGGTGAGTATTTAAGCTTATGCTCCTAACTCCCCACATACCACCAAATGTGCACATTAGACTTTTCAAAATTAGTGTCTCAGTTATACTCTATAACAGAGCAGGGGGTAGGTAGCACGACTATTGACTCTTCCTGTCAGAGCTCAGGCAGTAGTGTGATTTGTGAAGGTGGTTGCTTGTCAGTCCATATATGGCTTAGGGCACTGAGTTAAGCTGTAAGAACAGAGCATCGCTTATTTTTTATGATCTGATATCTAGGACACTGAGAAGGGAAGGGAAAGGAACTCAGCACTTCTAGAGCTATAAAAAAAAGTCATGAGAGTCTGTCCTCATAGGGAAAACCCAGATGATCTGAAGAAAGACCATCTCATGATCCAATTGGAGGATTCAAGTGTGCCAGATACCTTCCAAGCTCCAAGAAGAAAGGTCCTGCCACTGAAGACTTCATGCCAAGAGGAACGGAAGCTGCTACGTAGACCTTCTACATACGATGCACACATGTCTCCGGGCATAGATCTGAAACATGCTGAGAGCCTGAGTTTGTCAAAACCAACAGGTACTACCCTTCCATTTTTGATGATTCATATGAAGAAGCAGGATACACCAGAAAAATTCTGGCACATATTTTTCATGACCTCAAAGTCTCAAAAAAGGAATTGAAGGACCCAGGATAGATGGTGATTTTTTGGGTTACTTTATCCATGGCAATGAGCTAGTTTGGAATGGCGGTCTATAAGAAGGTAAAAACATAAGAGGGTGTGGAATGCAGTTAATGCTACTCAGGTAGTAAAGTACTTGAATGCAGTCTGGGGTGGAATGAGGCTCTGCATGATTCTATCAATGTAATTCAGATGATAAAATGGTAAGACGGAAGTTGGAGAAGGATAACACTTGAAGGAAGCCAAGGAGATGCAGGGCACATTGGGACTATTCAATTCCAGTGGTAAGGTGTGAGTGGATCCTGGGGGCACTGTGAAGGCAGAGCTCCACCATGAAAAGGGCTCAGGGCTTTGGGCTCCTGAGAGACATACCCAGATTCTGATCTCCAACTCAACCCTGATTCCAGAACCTCAGTGGTTCCTATGGCCCCTATGATTTTGCCACCACTGCTTATGTCGCTTTATAACCCTGGAAACGCATTTTGTAAAATTCAATTGACAATGAAGAAATGGTGCTTCTATGTAAGAAGTGTGTGTAAAGTAGTGAGTTTTATGATCAGTATGTTATTTGTGGGTGATTTGTTTTTAATATGTTGGAAATGAGAATCTGATAGATTACAGAATTTGACTTACCAGATTTATAATTTTAATTGAAATACTTAGGAGGATTTAAATAATTAATTTTGTAGTCAATATTTAGAGGCTCATAAGAACCTCATTTACTTGTGAGTTTAATTCTTAGGAGGTTGAAATGCTTTAAGATAATTTAATATGCCAAATATGGAAGGTTTGATTTATTAGGTTTGTCAGAACTATGTGAGTCCAGAGAAAGATTTTGTTTCTTCTATTTTTAAGTCATTTTAAGGGATTTGAAGTTTCAAGAAAACCAGATGTATTAATTTGTGTATTAGATTTGAAATATTTAAGGGAATTTAATAATCAACTCACAAGATGCTGTATACATTTTTAAGATTATTTGATTTTTATATTTGTAAAAATTTGTGACTAACTGGAAATATGCAAGATCATTTGATTAAGTTTGAAAATGTTAAAATATTTAGGAGGAATTACTCCATCTTATGTTTAGGAGCTAATTGAATATTAGTCAAAGGACAAAGGGCAAGTGAATGTTTAACACTTTAACTAGACTTATAACAAAACTTCCAAGATTTATAAGATGTGTTCAAAGGCAAAAGAAATAACTTTAACAAATTGAATATCAACTAAAACACATGCAGCTGTAAGAGTGTTATGCTATTATCTTCAGGCATTTTTTTCCCTTACACATTTTTGCTATGACCCTCAGTCATTTCTCCCTCAGACATTAAACACTCAAATGATGCTCCATGGGACAGTGGTGACTTTGCAACATACAGGATGTAGGAAGTGAATATGTGGTTTTGGAGATGGTATAAATGAAAATAACTTAGTTTTTCTGGACTGTGATATACAATATCCAAATGCCATGCTTCTGGTAGAGTGTGTATTTCCATAGGTGTGAAGGATGCTAGAAAGCATTTGGCAAGAGGTTTGCTGTCCCAATTTGGAGGATTTTAAACTATAATGGGGGGAGCAGGGATATAAATGTTTCACCCTTTTATACTTGATATAGAAGGAATTCAAGAGGAGCTGAGACAGGAATGGGTGTGTAGAATGGGTATAATGGTGTGTCAGGGTTTATTATAGATCATAATACAGCCATTAACTGAGCTCTTACCAGATTTAAGGCAATGAATCAGCAATTTCCCATACATTTCCATACTTTTCCCTTTCCCTCTCTCCTTGCAACAATACTCTACGAGGTAACTTTTATTATATCCCTTTTATCAGATGGGGAAACTGAGGCCCAGAAAGATTAAGGGTCTTACCTACGTTCGCATATCTAGTAAATGGTAGAAGCACTGCTGGGACCACTGCCTGTGCTCTTTCCTACACTAAACTCCATTATCAAGGGTTAGATGTAAGGTTATTAAAAGATATTCTTATACAAAAGACATGAAAGGCACTCCATAGAAAGTCCCAAATATTAAATATAGTGATAAAGCTGAATTGGAGAGTAGATCAAGTAAAGAATTATAAAAAAGAGGAGCAAGGCACTAGGTTCAAGCCTGCTTAGACAAATTTCCTAGAGCTTCATGTGTTGCATTAATACTCAAGCCGAGATTTATGTCTTAAGGACATCATTAAAGCATCTCTTCATCACTGGGGATTCCTCATCCATAGAGCCTCATATCTTCTCTTCCATGAGTTGGAATCATAGTTTCTCAAGGTGACAAGAGAGGAGGTTTGGGTAATGGAAGCCAGTTCCTCAGTCTGTCCTCCAGGTCAATGACTTTCTTGGGTCATCTGCTGGAAATTTTCTGTGTCTGTGGTATTTTAATATAGTATGGACTATATGTTCAGACAACTACTGTGGACACAGGATTTGGAGTGCTGGTTGGAGGGTAGGCTTCTGCTTGTCGTGACTCAGGAAGGACAAGTAAAACAGAGTGTACTTCCTGTTGCTAGTAGAGGTTTTGGAGAAAAAGCTAGGGGGTTGACAACAGTTGGGCCATAGGAGGGTCCTAAAATATCTGAGTTTCCAGTATTCCTGGAAAGACTGGAGAAATGATAGGTAGAATGATAGAAATGATAAACACCTCCCTTGATTAGAGGTGTTCTCCTGGGGTACAATATCTTTTGGGGACAGGGTGTGGGTCAAGAATCCAAAGGGGCCCAGTTAAGTGGAGTGTGGAAAATGCAAGTGTGAATTAGAACACATAGTTATTCTAGAACAGGGGGTTCTGAACCAAATAGTGTAGCAAAACTCCATTGTAGGCATATATTTGGCCCAATTTTTCTTTTGCTTCAAGGCATAACATCTTAGGTGTGCTTGATGTCTACTTGATGCATTGGGTCTGGTTTTCAGATTTTGGTTGATGTGTGTAGAATAGAGGTACAGTCAAGTCAACCACTATCCACACATTGTAATGAATACCTACTCTCTGTCAGGCAACTGGATAGCTGCTGGGAACAGGGATAAAGCATCCCTGTTTTCATGGTGCTTGTAATGTAATCTAGTAGGCAGGGAGCTGTGGGAGAGAACAACAAATTATAGACAATTGTATAAATAATGTGGGAATAGGTAAGAAGGATATACTTCATCGAGACTTGAAGGCTTAGTGGTGATGGTACTTGTGCTAAGTCTAAGAGAACAAAGTCATCAGGTATAGGATGCCAGTCCTACAGCAGGTGAACCTGGACAAAGTAATTGTAATAGGGTAATGTTCAGTTCTGGGTATTAGTTAAACTCTCAGTTAAGAGGACTATTAACAAATAGGAATAGCCAGTAGAGACTAAGGAGGATGGAAAGATGAAGGAACCAGGAACAGTTAAGCAGGGATGGAGAAGCTTCAGGAGGGATATATCTAAAAGACTGCCACATAGAAGAGGCATTATATTAATGGGAGTAGCCCATAACCAGAGGCAGATTTCAGTTCAACAAAAGGAATAATTTTATGATTCAAAATGGAATGAGTTTAACAAATGAGCCAGATTGAGTAAAATATTTAAGCAGAATTTTATATTCTTACAATGGCCCCATCTAGAAGGTGGTGGGTTGAATTTTTGTCTGGGTGGAAAATGATCCAAAGTCTCTAACATCCTCTCTGGCACAGTAGGACCCTTACCTCACTTTTCTGCCTCAATGACAACTTTCCTTAGATGATATAGCATTCAAGAGCCATGTTGAGTGGGACTACGTAGGCAGACATCTAAAGCACAGGAATGCAAATTGCATGGGTCTCCAAGCTATGAGGGAGTAAAGAGTGGGAGAACAATGCTAAAAGAAATTGTTTCTAATAGTCTTTCCAAGGCAGAAACAGAATCCCCATTGCTTGTTTAGGATTTGATGAGACATCAGATTAGAGAGCATACAAATATAAGGTATCATTATCAATTTTATTAACATGAAATCTCTTTTCTAGTTTCCAAGTGACAAACACTAATAAATCATTATAATTCCCAGCTCAGTGTTCTTGAAGTTAATTAAAAAAAAAAATACAAACTCTGCATTGTTTTCTCTGTACTTTGCTTTCTTTTCTCCTCCTCCTCTCCCTCCTTCTCTTCCTTTTCTTTCTTTTACCAATTAAGTCTTTCCCAAATTCCCAAGGGTAGTTCCTCCCTCTGTCTCCAAACTTTCTCAGCATGGAATTAATTACTTTGGGTTATAATGGCATTCATGACTTTATCAATCCCCAAACATGAAAGAACAAAGTCAAAGTCATGTTTTACTGCCTCAGCATTTGGCATATGGTAGGTCCTCAGTAATGGCTGGATGGATGGATGGGTGAGGAAGAGGCCATTCCCCTCTTTGCCTCTAATTTTATGCCTCTTTGCCATACTCTGCTGATACTATCTATCGTAGCTCACCAATGTTCACTAATTACCAAATCCAATGTCCTCTGATGAGTTTCAAAAAGTGAAATCCCTGGTAATTTCTGGATTCTAATGATACTAATGAATAGAACCAACCACAAGTCATTTCTCTTAACCTTTGTCAATCCACCTATCCTGATTTCTCCACTATCTCTCTGCTTCTTTTTTCCTCTCCTATTGCTTGATAGGACATTCTCATGAATATTTGGCCTCTTTGCCTCTTCTCTGGAAACGAGATGTTCTTAACTTTCAAACTCCAATAAGCCATCGGTTTGGAAAACTCCAAAATCTACATTTTCATCCCTGGCTTCTCAGTCTCTAGCCCCATATCTCAAGTTGCTTGTTGGGCATCTCCTACTAATTGTTATATTTTCACATCAAATCCAACAAAACCTGTACTCATCTTCTTCCCACCAACCTCTCCATTCATTCCCTGATTTACTTGTGAACTCACTTCAACTGAGTCAGTCATTCTTCCCAAACACTTTGCAACTTTTTACCTCCACGCTTTTGCCAAACAGTTTCTTTTATCTGGAATGTCACCTTTTTTTATCATCCTCTCTAAAAAATTTGATCTAATCTTCGAGGTCAAAGTCAAATGCCACTTTTTGGAGTCTACCTTGATCATCACTGGACATAATGTTCCTCCTCTTCTCTCACATTGAATTTGTACAATCCATATAAAATACATCATGTAACACCTTGTATTGTAGTTATCTCTAAATCAGTTTTATTTGCCTCAATATACAGCATAAGGCCTTTGAGGGAAGACATGAGGCCTTGTGTTAAGAAACATCACATTACCTGGTGGCATTATCCCTTGATGTACTGAAGATCTTTGTCCAGGTTTAACTGAGTGTTTCTCCCTCATGATCTTCATTCACCGTTTGCTAGTTTAACATCAGTAAAGTAACAAAGTCTTGTGGTCCTACTACATGTGCTTACACTGAGAATTACTCTACACTCTCCTTCAATTGAACCTATATTTCTGCCAGTTTTTTGAAAAACCAAGGCCCTTGACCATTCAGGACACTGGGAGTTCCCATGAGTAGGGACAGGATGTGGCAAGTGTAGTGGGACAGCTCCAGAGAGTAAGTGGGCATTGAACCTCTCTAGGAAAGGTCCTCCAGCCTAACTGACCCATCCCAGATGTAACAAGCTCAAGTTTGAGTCATATCAACTCAAGACATTTGATATTCTGGATTTGAAAAGACAGGGTCAGTTGTGGTGGACGAGCTTCTAGTCAATGACCATTCTCAGTATCACAGAGATGCTTGGTCATAAGTTATAAGGTTCATCCAAATTAGTGCAAAGAATTCTAAAATCTATGTCTGACCTGTGGGTAGTGAAGAACTGACCTGAGATATACAATGGGATCCAAGTCTAGCCAACAAGGTGGGGTTCAAGGACAGACTGCAGGTCTAGTGGAGACCTGGGAAACAGGCTATTTGAACTTGTAGCTGAGTGTGACTGGAAGAGTGGGATAGACACCACAGAACCATGGGAAGTTTCTGTTATTTATGCATATTTTTGCTCTTGGTTCCTCTTTTACTCTCTCAGAGAGCTCACTTTTTCTTTTGCCTTCACCATTACCTATCTGGCAACTATATTTTTGGTCCTGACCATATTTCATATTGTTCAGAGACCATCATAATTTAGATGTTTCCTTTCACTCAAACAGAAGATCCAGAACCAGTGTGAGGAGTGAGCAATCTTCTCCTTTCAAATCACTGGAATTACACCTGCTCCTTCCATGTGGAGAAGCAGTGTCACCAGCCCAGTGCTTTTCTTTTTCTTTTTTTAAAAAAAAGATTTTATTTATTTATTTGAGAGAGAGAAAGATCGAGAGAGAGTACGAGCATAAGCCGGGGGGGGGGAGGGAAGGGGAAGAGAGAGAGGGAGAAGCAGTCTCCCCACTAAGCAAGGAGCCCAATGTGGGGCTTGATCCCAGGACTCTGGGATCATGACCTGAGCTAAAGGCAGACACTTAACCGACTGAGCCACCCAGGTGCCCAAGCCCAGTGCTTGTCTAAGCCTTCTGTTGCTTTGTTTCCCAGTCAGCCTACCTTTTGCCTCTACAGTCCCTCTTGTGGAGCTTCAGAATTGGTCTCCCTCCTCCCTTCTTAGATGTTGCTCTGCAGTACTAGAACCGGCAACCATCATGGGTCCCTGCAAAATGGAGGTGTCACCTCAGTGTCCTCCAACTTCCAATTTTTTGAAACATCACATGTGCCTTTTAAGTTTTGTAACAGGGAAATTTTTTTCCCTGGGTGAGAGAAATTACAGAGTTTCAAAAAGTGAAATCCCTGGTGTTTTTTGGAGTTTAATTAGAGTTAGACCTGCTCTTGTTTAGGTATATATTGTCTCTGCAACCATTTTTTTAAAAAGATTTATTTATATGAGAGAGAAAGAGAGAGAGCGAGAGCATGCAAGTGGGGGGGAGGAGGGGCAGAGGGAGAAGGAGAGAATCTCAAGCAGACTCCACGCTGAGCTCGGGGCTCCACATGTGGCTCGATCTCATGACTCTGAGATCATGACCCCGAGATCATAACCCTGAGATCAGGACCTGACCGAAATCAAGAGTCAGACGCTCAACTGACTGAACCACCCAGATGCCCCTCTCTCTGCAACCTTTTTATTCTAGGTAAACACTGCCTCCAATAAATACGTATTTTTTCTTCAGAAGTAGACACGCCCCACCGGCTCGTTCCCCACTCTATGGAAAGATAACAGAAAAGAATTAAATTAGTACTACAGTCTATAGCTGAAGGTTTTTTCTCTGTATACATTTTGGTTCTAGAAGGAAATTTGGCAAAGTTTACCAAGACAGTTTGACCTAGCAATTCCATATCAAGGAGTTTATTCCAAGGAGAGAACAAGGGATGCTCTTAAAGATTTATGTCTAGGGGGCGCCTGGGTGGCTCAGTTGGTTAAGCGACTGCCTTCGGCTCAGGTCATGATCCTGGAGTCCCGGGATCGAGTCCCGCATCGGGCTCCCTGCTTGGCGGGGAGTCTGCTTCTCCCTCTGACCCTCCTCCCTCTCATGCTCTCTGTCTCTCATTCTCTCTCTCTCTCTCTCAAATAAATAAATAAAATCTTTAAAAAAAAAAGATTTATGTCTAGGATATTTGTAATTATTAAAAATGGAAATAATTTACATCTAAAAACAGAAGAATGGTAAAATAAATGAGTACAGCCATGCAATATAACGCATCCATTAAAAATCCCATTTTGCATGGGATGGAAAATGCCCACGATATGATGTTAAGGAATTAAACAAAAAACAAAAAGCAACTATTGAACTGTTTTATTATGATCCAAAATTCATCCTTAAAGGTGTGAGTAACTGTATGTGGCATAAATAATGCAGATAAAAAAAGCCAGTATAAGCTAGCATTCCAGAATTTTAACCGGTTATCTGTCAGTAGTGGGATTGTAGATACTTTTTACATTTTCTTTATAATTTTATATATTTTCAAAATGTTCTTCTGGGAAGATGTATTATTTTATTCATACATCCACTTATTTAATAAATGTGTAGTGACCATTAGGTGCCAGACACTCTGCTTTGTGCTGAGGAGATAAAGTAAACAAGACAGAACAGATGTGTTCTTTGCTTTGCTCAGAGTTTACAATCCCTTAAAATTGGGAGAAAAAGGTTTTTTTCTTAATTCATTTCATCTGACCCAGTAATTCCACTTTTGGGAATCTATCCTAAGGAAATAATCAATAAAGTAAAACAAAATTATCATATAGAAATGTTTATTAGTGCATTAACCATAAGGCAAAAAAAAATTAGAAACCACCTAAATGCCCAACAGTAGGGGGATGGTTAAAGTAATAATAGCACATTCATATAATGGAATAATAGGAAGCCATTAAGATTAAGTTACTGAAGACGTCTTAATAACATGGGAAAGCGTTATTAATGATTTCTATTACTATCAATGGGAAAAAAATAAGCTGCAAAATTATATAGAATCTGACCTCAATTATGTAGTGTAATAGTCATAGAAGAGAAATTCAAATGTTAACAGGTGTTATTTTTACATGGTGAAGTAATGGTTGATTTGTACTTTTGTGTCCATGTTCTTCATATTTCCCAAGTTTTTGCAATGAACAGGTTTAATTTTATAATCAGGAAAACCATGCTGCTTTTGTTTTTAAAGACTTGACTTAGACATTATCTGTTAAAAATTCACGGAAACATACAAAAAGATAATTTACCATTTCCTTAAAGTCTGCACTGTCTTGGTGAAGAAAGGAGAGATAATTCATATGGAGAGAGCTGACAGCCCCTTTCCTTTCTAAAACATTCTTGGGAGAGAATGGATGACCACAAATGCAGTGGAGCAACCTCCAGCACAGGGCCTGTGGGGAATTAATTCACTGTGCTCATGAGGCTGAGCAAGGAAAAATAGAAGGAGCACTTGGAGACAGAGCCCTGGAGCCTAATCCCAACCTCTACCTTGAATTCTAACCTTGAGCATGATGTTGATAATCTCCCTGGGCTGTATCTGTACATTAGAGACCTGGGGACGTTTCTCACTGCTGTCATTTCCCTCACTGAGCAGGTGTCATGCAGGGTCAGGGTCCTGTCTCTGGTTTGCTCTCTGGTTTGCCTAGAGAGAAAGAACAATGGAGCCTGGGATGCCAGGGTCAAGGCAGCCAAAATCTGGCTCCCTACCCAATCCAGTGTGAAGACTTTGACCCTGACTCCTGCCCCTTGCCTTCTAAGTTCAAAGAGAAAGAGCATGGCTGTGGAACATGTCAATTCTGTGTAAGCCAAAGCAAGAGAGCCGGCTGCTGGTGCTCCATCAGCTACTGAATGCTCAGGTGCACACTGACTGACAGGTCTCCCTTGAGCCCACACAAGGCCCAAGTGCATTTAAAATAGCAACTTTCCCTCTAATTTAAAGTTCATCAAGGCTGAAATCACAGCAGGTTTCACTGCACCTGTATTCAGTCATTTATCATGCTCTGGGTTTTCTAAATGTAAGGGTCTGCTGTGCAGTTAAAGGAGCAAGTCAGTGCAGAAAGATTTATAGGCATACTTCACTTTCAACAAACTTAATATCTGAAAATTAAAGTATCATAAAATATAAATTTACAAAAGAATTCATTTCAGTAGCACTTTGAGTAATTGGTTTACCTTCCACCTTTAAAACATAAATTGATTCACCACAACCTGTTTTACACAACGTATCAAGCACATAGAGGTACATAAAGGGAGATGTACACGGAACTTAAAAATCAGCATTTGGACACCACCCCAAAGCTGGAAACATTTCTCTGATTGGCTATAGAGGCTGAAAGAGACCTTAAATCAATTGCAAATGATAAACAATCTTTATGCTAAATTGGCTATGGAAGCTGAAAAAGACCTTAAATCAATTGCAAATGATAAACAATCTTTATGCTAAAAGAGTTTAGTAGGTGGGAAGTTTTTTTGGGGGGGGGATTTTTCTTCTAAGTCCTTCTTTGGGTTTCTCATAATTCATTGATTTCATCAAGACCATGGAAAGAACCCATTTTAAAATCATAGTGGCAGGTGTTTTCAACATACCTCCGCATCCCAGGTAAGCATTTAGTAATTGTGCACACAGAGATATACACATTAGAGACCTATAACACCCACAAAAATGTCAATACAGATAAAGCTGTGCTCTAATAATCAATTTTCCATCCTGCCACCTGAGGAGCCATTCATTCCAAAATGCTAGCCCCAGTATTTGAAAATGCCAACATTTTCATTTTCAATGAGCTTCTGAAATCCTAGTTAGTTGCAGGAAAGAGCTTTCAATTGCCTTTGCCAAGCACGTTTCTCTGTGGATACAGACAGGTTAAAAACATTGACCTTACATGACAAGAGAAATTTAGAAAAGCTCCTGGGTAAGCTCCCTGGGTCCCTACCTGTGGAGTTCCTGAGGAACAGCCTAGCTGCCTCTCATTCTTGAATGAGAGCTCCCAGCAGCATAGACAGAGCCAAATTAGAATCCTGAGTATTTTATGATTCTAATGAAATGCTCTTCACATACAAATAATATTGGTGAGTTGAGGTGGGAGCAGAAGATCTCCGAATGTCCAGGAAAAAATGAAAAATGAGAAATTTTGCTTAGACATACTTAAAACTGGAAGGCACCAAGAGGCCTCCCCAGCATAATAGTAGGCTTGCAGAGATTCACAAAGCCCCAGTCAAAGGCCAGCCCCTTGGCCAAGTTCTGGGTATCCCCTTCAGGCCTTCAGGGTAAAGGAGAGGATGAATATATGGAAAGAAGCAAAGCAGGAGTGGAAAGGAAAGTGTCAAGGAGATGAGTGCAGGAGGGGTGAAGAAAATAGGGTTAAATGAAGGAAAAAGGAGGTGTGTGAAGAAAGGGAGACTGGCAATGAGTGAAAAGGAGGAGAAAAGGGAAAAGGAAATAGAAAAGGAAATGGTGAAATAAGATAAAGTTCCCCATTAACAACTGACTTAGTTGGCTGTCAGCAAAAACCCCAGGGTACAGGTGACCAAACTCCACCTTGAGCCAGGCACAGTGCAACCTGGAAGCTCCCAGCAATGCCATGGTCCTCTATGGACACTTCCTCCCTTCTCCACAAAGGGCAAGCTCACCTATCGAAGGCCACAGCAGTCATGGAGTAGATGCTGGCGAAGACAGCAGCGATGGGGAAGAAGTTGTGGAACTTGCAGTAGAACAGGCCGTAGTACCACTCATTGTGGACAGCGTAGGTGAAGTTCACCACCGTGTTGAATGCAGCCATGGATGCCTCTGCGAAAGCCAGGTTCACCAGGAAATAGTTAGTCACTGTCCTCATTCTCTTGTGGGCCAGGATGATCCACATCACCACCACGTTGCCCACGACGGAGGTCACCACGATGACCGTATAGGCAGCTGCCCAAAGGACAATTTGCCAGGCCGGCTGCATGAACTGGTTGGGCTCTGAGGTGTTGGTGGAGATATTGGGGAAGAGGTCTGAGTCTACCTGGAGAACGTTATCCATTCCCCCGCCAAGTGGTTAAGCCCTCCTCCCTGCACACACCCCGCCTTTGCAGCAGGCCCTGAGGCTGACGGCTGGGGTCAGGGTCCTGTTTAACCAGGACAGGAGGGCTGCAGGCTGTTTCTGGTCAGAACTCTTTTCTTGCAAGCAGGAGAGTTGGCGCTCAGAAGATAAACGCTTCTAGATGCGCTGCTTCTGGTGGCTCTGAATTCCTCCACTTTCAAGCATCAGGAAGCATTTGAGTTCAGAAATCCGGAGACAGTGTCTCTACTCCGTGGGACTGGAAAAAGGAAAGAAATTCCATGGGTAACGGTTCCGGGAAGCAGGAGACCTTTCTGCACCTGCTGCTGCTTGCAACTCCTGTTCCCGCTGCTCGCACGGCAAATGCAAAGCCCTGTTCTGCAGGAGGACTTAGGGGCGAAGGGGAGAGTGTTCGTCACAGCACGACCTGTAAAAGTTCTGAGTCTACGGCGGGGATTCTGTGGCCCCTTGTCCGTCTGGAGATTTTTCCTTTGCTTTTGCTGCTCTGCCGCCGCCGCCTGCAGCTTCGCAGGCGCCTCTTTGGCTCGGGTCCTGCTCGGCTCGGGAGTTAGCAGAACCTCGGCAGGCTGCGCGCGAAGCTTTTATAACCCTCTGCAGAGACGTCACCGAGAAGGGGCAGTACCTGGGTTGCGTACTCGCCAGTCCTCGTGCGCAGCGCCGCAGCTGAACCAGCTGTTGGCAACTGTCTCATTCCACCAACGCAGCCACCTCGCCTTTTGCCGCTACCTGCTGCGGGAGTCTCAAGCCCCGCGCCCTACGCACTCCGCGAGGGGGCGCTAGGTAGCCTCGGAGTAATTGCGCCGGACGGACTCTGCAGCTGGAAGCACAGAAAGGAAGGATTTGAGAAAGAGCTGTAGGGATGGACACAACAACTTCCAGGGAGAGCAGCCCGGAGCGTTGCGACAGCTCTGCAGAGGCGCCTGCCTGTGGCTGTGGGAGTCGGGCAAGTGTGGGGGCGACGTGCCAGCTCTGCGCTCCGGGCCTCTCTCCAGCCCGAGTGTACCACGGGCTCGCTCTGGCTGCTACCGAGAAGGAAGAGGTGACAATGCCCAGTTCCAGGTCTCCGGAAAACAACTTTCCTGAGATCGTGTTTAGGAAATAACCCCAAATACCTAGTTCCCTTCTCTGGGAGGACCGATTCCCCTGGTGAAGCAAGGATAGACTAAGCTTTGGGGACACGTTCCACAGACTCGCCGGTGACTTGGCCCCTAGGTCCCTGAAAACCTCCAGCTGAGCTCTACAGTTGAGCCCCCTGCATAGGCAGCCGGGACTGGGCTGGGCTCCCTACGAAGCTTGGTGAGCGCAGGAGCCACCTATAAGCAGTGTGTCGCCCAGACGCGCCTCTCTGGGCTCTCTGCCAGCACCCACTGCGGCCTCGCGTTCACCGCCCGGGGACCTAGCAGCTTCTACCTCTGCGCCTCCGGGGCCTGCGGGCCAGAGCCCGGCCGGGTGGCGTCGGGGGCTCCTTTCCTTACTCCCTCGCAGTTTTGCATAGGGACTGGAAGGCAGTTTTGTCCCCCTTCTCTCCCCACTCCGCCCCCCCGCCCCCCGGCGGACTTCAAGGCCTCATCTGCCAGTCGAAGGCCATTTCAAACCGCGGAGCTGGTGTCGGGCACTGGGAAGGAGGTGGGAAAGGCTCGCCCGTGGGTGCGAACCGTTTTGGAAAAGCCGAGATGGGCTGAGGTTTGGAGGGCTTTCCAGCCCAGAGCGCCCAGGAGATACGGTTCTCCGGGGAAACTAAACCTTCGGAGTCTTTCTGGGGGCCATCTATTCATACTCTGTCTCCTCTCTTTTCACTGCGGGGACTCAAAACTGTGCGATGTGGGTGGGGTTGGGTAGCAGGGCCCAGCGCAGAGGCTCGGGTTGGCGCAAGCCCGCATTCTCCCGGGAGCGGCGTTTACGCACTAGTCCTGCCTGCTTGCGCGCCTCTTCGGGGAGCAAGCAACGTATCTGGCAGGAAGTGCTTTAAGGCTTGGAAATTTATTGTACGGATTTATGCCGGGCTAAAATCGGATCCTCTCGCGGGGCGAGGGGGGTGGGTGGAGGTGGAGGAATCTGCTAGTTCACTTTGGTTTTGTTGAAGCCTGGAATTTCAGCATTTATATGAACCTCACCTTGCACTCTCTGGTACTCCAGGCACCCCTAAACCCGAAGAGAAAATTCCAGTGATGCCTGGGGGAGCACAGCACGCCCTCATTTAGACAGGTTGCAAAGGAGGAATGTTCTCGTGGGAGGGAACTCTTCCACCCTGGATCTCTCATCACTGCTTCCAGTAATGGGTATTAGAGGTCTTCTTAGCTTTGTCATTCTAAAATATGTAAAATATTATAACATTGCTTATACATAGTGTTTATTTTCCTACTAGAAAATTTGAATTTCTAAGATTTTTTTGGCTATGTGGATTTTCCCTTCTATAATTTGTCTATTCACATGCCTTGTCCCTTTTTCTGTTGGATTGCTTTCCAGGCACTTTTTTCTCAGAGCTCTTTGTGTATTATAGATATAAACACTTTGCCTGTCATGAATATTTCAAGTATTTTTCTAATGCTATTATTTATCTCTTGAATTTATGTATTTGTCATAAAAAAACAATGTTTATGTCGTCTTTATTTACTTTAATAACACTTGGGTTTTCAAGTCTTGGTTTAAAAAGTTTTACAAAATCCTGGCTTTTTTCCATATAAATATCCTGGGTTTTCTTGGCAGTTCTTGCTTTTCTTTTTTCTTTCTTTCTTCCTTTTTCTTTCTTTCTTTTTCTTTCCGATGAGGTCTTTAATTCACCTGCAGTTTGTTATTTTATATTATGTAAAGTATTTTCCTTTTCATATAATTAGCTAGTTTTGACAGTTCTATTTTCCTAGTGAATTAAACCATTATCCTTGTCATAGATTAAATTTACATATACATGTGATTTAATAGTTATATTCTCCAGTCTTTCCTACTGATCCATTTGTCTATTCCTATAGCAATACCATGTATATATGTATATATACATATTTGATTAATATGATCTTCTACTTTGCCTAGCCCCCTTGCAGTTAGGCAGAGCCTTGTGACTAATTTAGCCAATAGGCTGTGAGTGGAAATGATGTATGTCATTTCTAGGATGAGCACAGAAGAGAAAGAGAGAGAGAGAGTGTGTGGGTGTGTCAGAGAGAGAGAGAGACACTTCTCCATGTATTCTCTCCTGCCAAGTCCCAAATGATGCAGCTACAAGAAGACAGGTATTAATTACCTTGAATTCCCAAGTAACTATATAACCCAGGCTGCTGCCCAATCATTTTGGACATGTAGTATGAGTTGGGAAATAAATTTTTGTTATATTAAGATACTAGGGTTTGGGATTAATTTGTTATTCACCCTGATATAGCTTATCCTGACTAATACAGGAATAAAATATTCTGATATCTGGTAAGGCAAGTTCATCTGGATGCTCATTTCATGCTTTTTCAAATCCATTTTTGGACATCACATTTGAATTTTAATATTTTAAATTCAATTTAAAATTAAACAAAACAAACTGCATTAGTATTCTAATTGGAGCTGTGGAATTTATTGAATCTTGACAAAATTGTATTTTTGATATTATTTTTAATCCAAGAACATGGTATGCCTTTCCATTTATTCAAGTCTTATTTATGCCTTTCAAAAAGATTTTATAATTTTGGTTAAAATAGATCCAGTCTTTTGGTTACATTTATTTCCATATATTTTGTAGGTTTTGTTTCAATTTTAGATGAAATACTTTTTCTTTTTTTATTCTAGATCCAAGAAAACCCATTGTCTTCTGTGTATATGTATTTATGTGTATGTGTCTGTGTGAGTGTGTTTGTGTGTATGTATCCTGGTCATTTTACTAAATTTCATATTTATTCTTGTGCTTTTATTTGAGTTTCCTTAAGTTTTCAATCACATCATTAGCATATTCTTGTCTCACTGAATTTCCTTTACCTTCTAGGACAATGTTAAATTAAAATTGGTGATAGCAGGTATTTCTGTATAGTTTCTGAATTTAAATTAAAATGACTTTGAATTTTTACCATTTAGGATAATACTTCTTGTTAAATTTGCTAAACAGTCTCTTATGTTTAAATAGTTTCCTTCTACTTTATTTTACCTAAAAGTTTTAAAAGGAATGTCTTGTATTTCTTTTATTTTTAAATGCCTTTTTCAGGATCTGTTGATATGATTGTGTAATTTTTTTTTCACTAATTTGCTGACATAAGTGGATTAAGTGAATAGATTTCCCAACACTGGGCCCAACTTAGCATTCCTGGCACAATTTCTGCTTGGTCAGAGGCTATATTATTTCTTTGATATATTGTTGGATTCAACTTGCTAATGATTTATTTAACATTTTTACATCTATTTTTCTAAGTGAGATTGATATAGAGATTTTTTCCCTTTTCTTTTTCAGATATTAGTGTTATGCACCAAAAAATGAATTGGGAAGCATCTCATCTCTAACTGTGGCAAGAAATAGTAGTCTTGGTCCCTGAACTACCCAGAACTAGTCGGAAATGTAAGTCCCTGGGCCAGCACAGAACTACTAAATTAGAATGTGCATTTTAGTTAAGACCTTAGGTTATTTGTATGCATATTAAAGTCTGAGGAGTTTAAAATAGGTCCAGTGTTTTCCAAATGTCTTAATGATAAGATTCTCTTGAGCTGCTTGTTAATAAACATTATCCTGTTCCCCTGAAAACTCTGATTTGGTGGATCTGGATTGGGGCTCAGCAGTCTGTTTTTACCAAATACCCTGGGTCAGTCTTCTCTTCAAGCAAGTTTTGGAAATATGTGGACCTTTTACTTTATTTTATTTTTTTTTAAATATTTTATTTATTTATTTGACAGAGAGAGAGACAGCGAGAGAGGGAACACAAGCAGGGGGACTGGGAGAGGGAGAAGCAGACTCCCCGCGGAGCAGGGAGTCCGATGCGGGGCTCGATCCCAGGACCCTGGGATCATGACCTGAGTCGAAGGCAGACGCTTAATGACTGAGCCACCCAGGCGCCCCGACCTTTTACTTTAAATAGCACAAAACTAGATGAGTTCTTTCTTCATCTCAAGGAAATTTTCAGTTAGTATTTTTTGAAATTATTACCTCTTCCCCATTAGTCCTTTTTTCTCCTTTTAAGACTCTCATTGTTATCATGCTAGGTCTCCTAGATCCATCCTCTGGATGTTTTAGAAACAATTCCTACCCCCCTCCCTTCTCAGATCTGAGTAGTATCCAGGCTCTTCTGTTTTGGTCCTTTCTCCAGGTTTCCATGCTGATCTCCCAGTAGAGCCCAGCCTGCCCAGTTCTATTCTTCTCTTAGCTCAACCCCCAACAGGCCCAGGGCTCAATTATATCCAGCTGCCCTTAAGGCCTGAAGCCATGTGGATAATGGGAGAGAACATTGGAGTTGGCTGGGAAAGGGAGGGCAGCTGTGTTCAGGTCCCCATGAACTCTGGTCTCCTGAAGCCACTGGTGTGGAAGCATCCCCTTCCCCCTCCAGTGTGGATGAGTTACTACTATTAGATGCTGGCTTCCTGCCATCCTTTCAGAAGACAAACTGGTGTATATTATATCTCTTGGAAATTAGATTGTTAGTTCTCTGAAGGCAGGAACCATGTTATTCACTATTCATTTGTTAGCAGTCCCTTCCCTACAGGGCATGATCAATAGATATGTATTGGGTTGGATTGAATTGCCTGACAATGGTTGAATTTAGAAAGATGGTGTGAGGCAGGGAGGCAGCACCAGATCAGGATTCATCAAACTGTGAATCTTCCCAACACAAAAACAACAAAACATTAATAAAAAAATAACAGGAAGCAGGGGGAGGAGGAAGAGGGTAAATGGCTCTTCAACAATGCTTACTGTGTGCCAGAAACAACTGTTCAACCCACTTTACATATTGTCACTCTATTATTTGAGAGAGAGAGAGAGGGTGAGAGAGAAAGAATGATTCGGGGGAAGGGCAGAGGGAGAGGTAGAAACAGACTCCCCTTGGAGCAGTGAGCCCGATGTGGGGCTCAATCCCAGGACCCTGGGATCATGACCTGAGCTGAAGGCAGATGCTTAACGACTGAGCCACCCAGGTGCCCCTACCTCTCATTTCTTAAAGAAAATCACTATTTCCTATTACTGGAGAGTATTTTCAGACCTGTTAAGTTGTTATAACTATTTAAATATTTCTGTTCTATTACTGGAGAATATTTTAGGAGAGAAGTTAAAGACCATTTAATATTTGAAATGAAAATGTGTATGTATATTTATTTTTTCAATAAAATTTCATTGAAGTATGAATCTACACAGAAAAGGACACACATCATAAGTGTAGAACTCAATAAATCAGGAAGGAAACATATCTGTGTAAACACAACCTAAGGAAAAAAATAGACTATTACTAGAATGACAGAGACCCTCTTACACCCTCTCTCTCAGTCATCTCCAAAGGTAATCACTACCTTAGCTTCTAAAACTGTAGATTCAATTTGCATGTTTTTGAATTTTAAATTAATGGAATTATGCCTGTATAGCTTCTTTTACCGCACATTACAACTGTGAGATTCATTTATGTTGTTTGTAACAGGAGTTCATTTTCTTTTTTTTTAAATTCATTTCATTTTATTTAAAATCAATTAATTAACATATGTTGTGATAAGGAAATTCTGTGTCCTACCATGGCTGACCAAGCCAGCAAGAGAGTCCCAATCCTTGCCCCGGGGCTCTTCCCGGTTCTCCCTGCTCTGCTTCCCGCATGCACCAATCCAGGTTCTTCTCCCTGCCCTGCTTCGCGCATGCGCCAGAAGTACCAAGTATGTGGAAGTAGATATGTATAAATTGCCCCCTTTGTGCTTGGGGCTCAGACCTTTGGAGACCACTCTCCTCTGAGCCTGCTGGTGTTAAATAAACCTCCTATCCTCCAAAATCTCTGGGTGCCCCTTGGTTCTTCCGTCGGGAGATCCAGTCCAGGTTCCATAACATTTGGTTCCCTGACCGGGAAACCCAACCGCGCTGGTCCATTGTTGCCACCAGTTTAGGGCAACGGCGGGATGGTGACGGAATGAAGGATCATAACGGAGAAGGTGCGCCCTGCCTAATTTTCGGCAGTCTCCTACCCCGGTTGCCTCGGGCCGTCCCCACTCTGCTGTTCCCGCCAGACTCGAGGAGACTTGCCACATGAGGACCTGGTCCCGACATTGGATTCTGTTAAGGCCTGGGGCTCCAGGACCCAGACAGGCCCACCCCCATTGGGGTGGAAGGGGAGCCTGATCACCTCCTAGAGACCTCTTAGAGGTCTCACAGTTAGGGATTCTCAGGGAGGGAATGTAATAACTTCTGGAGTGTGAATGTGTGAGTGAATGTGCAGTCCAACCTGGCTTGCTCAAGCAGACTGATTCTGTGACTCCATGGGCTGGCACACCCTCAAGGTCCCCAGAAGCCTACAGAGTCTGAGTGGGCCCGTCTGCGATTCCGTGGCTAACGGCATACACTCTATGGCAGCATCGGAATTGTTTCCGATCATAAGTCACAACGCTGAGACTGCTACAGCTAAGCCTCACCTAAGCTCCTTTGGGACACGGCCAGACGGGCATCTGATTGGTCTCCTCATCTCAGGAGGCACCCCCCTTTGTCTGTCTCTGCGCCACCGCACACACGGACATCACCATGGGGTCAGGGCAGAGTAAACTTACAGTTCTAGAGACCATGATCAAAAATTTCAAGAAGGGGTTTTCAGGAGATTATGGTGTCAGGATGAACACCGGCAAATTGAGAACCCTATGTGAATTGGAATGGCCCACCTTTGATGTCGGGTGGCCTTCAGAAGGGACACTGGATGTCCCAACGTTTTGTCGAGTATGGTGAGTCATAACAGGAGAACCAAGACACCCTGACCAGTTTCCGTACATTGACTCCTGGCTAGGAATTGCTCAGACCCCCCCGGGTGCGATTCGCTTGCAATAGGCAGGGACAGGCTAGAGTCTTAATCACCTCATCCAAGTGACCTGAAGAAAATCAGCAAAAGCCCCAGTCTCCACAAATCCTAGCCGGAGATCCCGAGAATGAACCAACCCTGCCCCCACCGTACATACCCCCAAGACCACCTACACCTGGCCCTTCAGCTACAGACACTCCGCCACCATCAGTTTCACTGGTGCCCCCAGGCCCAGAGGATCCACTTTCTCCAGGACCAGCAGCCAGGCTGTGCCCCAGGCCAGATGCAAACGCCCTCCAAATGCCAGTACGAGAGACGTAGGAACCCGAGAGGCACAATGAAGATGGGATGGTCCAGCCCGGCAGTTCCATGATTTATTATCAGCCCTTCTCCACCACCAACCTCCTCAATTGGAAGCATAACACCCCATCCTACTCTGAGAAACCACAGGCCATGGTAGACCTCATAGAATCCCTCTTCCATGCTCATTGGCCAACCTGGGAAGACTGCCAACAGTTACCTACACCCTGTTTAACACAGGAAAGGAGGAGAATAATGAAAGGTGCACAGCAGTACCTGGAAAAGCACACACCAGTGGGAGTCATCAACCCTGCTGCCTGGGCTAATATGGCCGCACCCGAAGAGCACCCAGCATGGGATTTCACCACAACCAAGGGACAGGCCCACATCTGCCGGTACCAGGAGACCCTCCTCCAGGGAATCCCTGCAGGAGCTAAGAAACCCATGAACATGACTAAGGTATCCTCGGTCACTCAACAACCAGAGGAGTCCCCTGGGGACTACTACGAAAGACTATGTGAAGCCTACAGGATATACACTCCATTTGACCCCAAGGCACAGGAAAGCCAACAGATGGTAAACACCTCCTTCATGGCTCAGGCTGCCCCGGACATCAGAAAAAAACTTCAGAAACTAGAGGATTTTGCCGGGATGAATATCAACCAACTAATAGAAATTGCCAGTAGGGTCTACATGAACAGGGAGGTCCCAGCCAAACAGGAAGCTGATAAAAAGATGAAAAAGAAAGTTAGCCTCCTCGCCACTGCCCTAAAAGGAAAGGACAACACAAAGACGGGGAGACCCCAACCACCAAAATGGGGGAAACCCAGAACCCCCTTGGTAAGGGGTACTGCCTACTGTAAAGAGAAAGGGCATTGGGAAAACTAATGTCCCAACCAGGGAAAGGCTCAAAAGCCCAGCCGCTACAGGAAGAACCCCGAGAGGAGGACCTCATAGGCCTCGCGGGAATGGACTCAAACTGAGGGGGACCAGCTCGTTCCTCCTTGGCCCCCATGAGCCCATGGTCGGAATGAAGGTGGGGGGCCAACCAGTGACTTTTATGGTTGATACTGGGGCCAAGCACTCTGTTGTCACCTCCCCAGTGGCCCCTTTCAGCAAAAGTACTGCAACCATCCTTGGGGTCACTGGGACGTAGGCGATACAACAGCCATTTTGCCAGGCTTGCCAGTACAAACTCAGGGACCACAAGGTCCAGCATGAATTCCTTTATCTGCCTGATTACCCCATCCCTCTCCTGGGCCAAGACATACTCTCCAAGCTTAGGGCTCAGATAACCTTTGAGCCCACTGGACACATTAGCCTCTGACTGAACCGAAGGCAAGAGGAGACGAGGTCTCTAATACTAACAATTACCACGCCAAGGGAAGAAGAATGGAGGCTATTCTGTGCCCAGGCCCAATCGAGCAACCCGCTGGAGTTCAGACTCACCTTCCCTTCAGTATGGGCTGAAAACAACCCACCTGGACTAGCCCAGAATCGGGCCCCTATCATTGTTGAACTGATCCCAGGAGCCCAACCTCAGAGGCAAAGACAATACACCCTTCCACAAGAAGCTAAGATCAGCATCCAAGAACATCTGACCAAACTCAAAGAAACAGGTATTCTAGTCGAGTGCCAGTCAGCCTGGAATACCCCACTCCTGCCAGTCAAGAAGCCAGGAGGGGGATACCAACCAGTTCAAGACTGCAGGCCATCAACAAGGTGACCATCTCTCTGCACCCAGTGGTCCCGAATCCACACACCCTCCTCAGCCAAATCCCATACACCCTCCTCAGCCAAATCGGCCAGATGGTTCACTTGCCTAGATTTGAAGGATGCCTTCTTCTGCCTCCACTTAGCTCCCCAGAGCCAGCCACTGTTTGCCTTTGAATGGTTTGAACCTGATACAGGGCGCCAGATGCAACTGACTTGGACGCGCCTCCCACAGGGGTTTAAAAACTCACCAACCCTCTTTGGGGAAGCGCTGGCTGCAGACCTCGCCAGCTTCCCAAGGGAGGCCACACAACGCACCCTCCTCCAGTATGTGGCTGACCTCCTCGCCAGTGACACACAAGAAGACTGCACAAAAGGCACAGAGGCCCTCCTACAGCTCCTGTCAGACTCAGGATACCAAGCCTCATGGAAGAAGGCAGAAATCTGCCAACAACAGGTCTGATACCTTGGTTTCCTCTTCACCCAAGGGAAAAGAGAACTAGGGCCAGAGAGGAAAAGGGTCATCATCTCCCTGCCACAGCCCCAGACAAAAAGGGGCCTACGAGAATTCCTGGGGGCTGCAGGATTCTGCTGCATCTGGATCCCTGGGTTCTCGGCAATAGCACGACCCCTTTATATCTCTTAGGGGGACCAGATCAAGAACCCCCTGCCTGGACTGAGGAAGCAGAAGCCGCTTTCACAGAGATAAAGACCGCCCTGGGGAAGGCTCCAGCTCTGGGCCTACCAGATGTAGAGAAACCCTTCAATCTCTTTGTGCATGAAAAGGAAAGAATAGCGCTCAGGGTACTCACTCAGACTGTTGGACCCTGGCAACGGTCAGTTGCTTACCTGTCAAAGAAGCTGGACCCCATGGCAGTGGGATGGCCACTGTGCCTCAGGGTGCTGGCAGCCACAGTCCTACTCGTCAAGGAGGCAGACAAACTTACCCTGGGGCAAGAACTTAATGTCAAGGTCCCTCATGCAGTTGTGTCCCTCATGAATGCACAAGGACACCACTTCTTTTCCAACTCTCGGCTAGCACAATACCAAGGGCTCCTCTGCAAAAACCCGCGGGTCACCCTCGAAACAGTAAGGACATTAAATCCAGTAACCTTTCTCCCCACAGAAGAGGGGGAACCAGACCATGACTGCCCCAAAGTGACTGATGAAGTCTATGCGAGCCGTCCAGATCTGTGAGATCAAGCCATAAAGGATCCAGAGCTCAAGCTGTTCAGCGATGGCAGCAGTCACCTACAAAAGGGTGCCTGAAAAGCAGGTTATGCAGTAACCACAACCACTGAAGTCCTAGAAGCTAAGGCATTACCAGCTGGATGGTCAGCTCAACAGGCTGAGTTATATGCCTTAGTCCGAGCCCTCACCCTTGGTGAAGGCGAGTGAGTCAATGTCTATACTGACTCTCGGTATGCCTTTGCTACTGTACATATACGTGGAGCCATCTACAAGGAAAGGCACCTCCTAACCACCACAGGAAAAACTATCAAGAACAAGGAGCTACTGAGACTCCTCAAAGCCGTTCTGGCTTCCAAAGGAAGTAGCAATCCTGCACTGTAAAGGACACCAGAAAGGAGATGACCCCATAGTGTGGGGAAATCATCTGGCAGATGAGGCAGCCAAGACCACAGCCAGTGAGGACATAGACAGAGCCCCTTCCCTCACCATGGCCCTAATACCCCCAAAAGAAGTCCCTCCACCCAATTACACTAAAAAGGAAAAGGAATGGGCCATAGCTGAGGGAGCCATACTGACTGAAAAGGGATGGTAGATGATGCCAGATGGGCACATCTTTGTTCCAACAGGAACTGGAGGGCATCTAGTCAAGGAATACCACCAACTCACTCATCTGGGGAAAACTGCATTAGAGGCCCTTCTCAAGAAGCACTACATCAGTCAGCTGCCAGCACTGTGCCGAGCAACAAGTGAACGATGCATAACGTGCTAAAAATAATGCTCGGTCTGCACCACGGCCCCTGCCAGGTTTCCAGAGGATGGGAGCAACCCCCTTCGAAGATCTAGAGGTAGACTTCACAGATGTGTAGCTGAGCAGGGGGTTCAGATATCTCCTAGTAATAGTATGCACATAGTCTGGGTGGGTCGAAGCCTTCCCGACTAGGACAGAGCAAAGCCAGGAAGTAGCTAAAGTCCTCTTGCAGGAGATCGTGCCCCGGTTCAGCCTGCCATTAACAATCCATAGTGACAATGGACCTGCATTCGTGGCAGACATTGTACAGGTCTTGACCAAATCTCTTAACATCACCTGGAGACTCCACACCGCTTACCAGCCCCAAAGTTTAGGGAAAGTAGAGAGATGAATCACACCCTCAAGGGAACCTTAGCGAAGTTTTGTCAGGAGACTAACCTCCCATGACTGGATCTGCTACCCCTAGCTCTCCTGTGTGCTTGCTGCACACCTGGGACATCAGGTTTTTTCCCATTCGAATTAATATATGGATGGCCTCCCCCATGCTTGGGAAGTCTTCCAGGAAACTTGCATCAGGTTGGAGATAAAGGGATAAAGGAGCAGCTTCAGGCCCTGGGGGCCACCCTAAATAAATTACAAAAGTACACCTTTGAGAGGGCCCCAATCTCCTTAGGGTCTCAGGTACACTCCTTCCAGATAGGGGACTCAGTTTGGGTCAAAGATTGGAAGAAAGACCCCCTCAAGCTGCAGTGGACAGGGCCCCACACTGTTGTTCTAACCACCCCTATTGCCCTCAAGGTCTCAAGGACCCCGTGGGTCCACCACTCTAGAGTGAAGAAAGCTCATCATTGGGACGAGGAGCCGGGCCAGTGGAGAGTCCAGCCAGACTCATGAACCCACTCCAGCTTCACCTTCGATGAGACCCCACCAACTGATGGACACCTGCTCACCGTGGTCCCTGGCTCTCATTGGCGTGATTTCCCTCCTCTTGGGAGTTGGACTCTACACTGTTGCCCCTCCTGACTGGACTTACCCTCAGAGACTTACTACTGTCAGTGCTTATTGGGTATCCCTAGGGTCTATTACTGCACTCACTTGTCCATGGGTTTCATCTGCTGATGGGTTAGCCACGATGGCTCCCTCTACCTAAGGTCGTAGATCCCACTTTTACTGGCCCTCTGCTGTCTACTCCTGAGCGCATTTCACCATGGTTTTCCTGGCCCCAGTCAGTCCTGGTCTTCGGCTATCTGATGTGCTGTTCCTCCTCACTGCCTCTAGCTTGCCCGGCCAGGCAAGGGGGGCAAACTCTCATATCACCGTTACTGGCAAATGGACTTTTCAGCTTATCCTCCTCAATTTCACACCAGCGCCCCCACTGACTTCTTCCACTTGGGATTGGCACACACCAAAGGTTAACCTCCATTTTGATGGATGCCAGTTTCTTGATACTTCCTGAGAACCTCATAGATGGTGTTCCTACCATGGCCCTCACTCTGGTTACTGGCTGGTAGATATCTACATCTGTGGGGGCCCTACACCTCAACAGCCAAACACCTGCCCTCAGTTCTGCTTGCAAGCCTCGGGATGTGAGTCATGGGTGGTGACTTGGCCAGGCATGGAAAAATGGCCCACCAGGTGGCACCTCAAACAGCCCAGTGACATCCAGATTTCCTTGTCACATAAGGCCGCCCCATCCTCTTGCCCTAACATTCACTGTATACCGCTCACCCTCTCAGTCTTAGAACCCAATGCCACATCATGAACTACAGGAATCATTCTCCTGTTGGGCCAATATCACCCTATGGGGACCGACCCCATGGCCAAATTTATGATTAAGTCCATGTTCACTCCAAGCCTTATAGTCAACCCCCAGAGTCAGACAGAAAATAACTCGCCCTGGCACATTCCAGGGTCCCCCAACCACATGCAGCAAGCATCTATAGCACAACTGTTAGGTATGATTAACGCCTCCCACCAAGCGCTTAACCCCTCGAATCCACCCTTAGTGTCTGACTGCTGGATCTGTATCAAGCCCGGTCCTGTCCAATACCTGGTGTCATCCTCAACCAATCTACCATGTCACCTCCCACCTCGGCACTGGGGACCTCAGATTATCCC
The DNA here is from genome assembly GCF_002201575.2 of Neomonachus schauinslandi. Lineage (NCBI taxonomy): Eukaryota > Metazoa > Chordata > Mammalia > Carnivora > Phocidae > Neomonachus > Neomonachus schauinslandi. Next base: position 47,749,311 of record NC_058412.1, on the reverse strand, counting down.
TTTCTGGCTCCAGTACTGCTGTATGGCAACTCTTGCTCTCCCATCATGGGCCACTGTCAGGTCTGTGCACCTAACAACACTTTTTTAGCTTGTGATCAAGGTGTATACATCTGCATCACTCTGTGCGATCAATCATGCACGCTTGTCAGTCTCTTACCCGATCTTTCAGTCCTCCCCAGGAGCGATGCCCCACTCATAATGGAGACCTCCTAGCCGCCCTCGATGCTCTCCCTCATCCATCCCTCTTATCATGAACCTGCTGGCCGTATCAGGTGTTGCCCTCGGCACCACTGGCATCGGGATGTCTCAGGTTCAGTACCAGGGGCTGACTCAACTCACGGTGGATTTTTCCACCCTCATTCAGTCAGCCCTGGCCCTGCAGCGCCACTCAATTCACTGGCCTCAGTGGTCCTCCAAAACAGGCGCAGGCTTGACTGGCTCACGGCTGCGCAAGGGGGATCTCTGCCTCTTCTTACAGGAGGAATGTTGTTTCTATGCTAATGAGTTGGGGGTGGTCCAAGAAACTCTGACCCAATTACAGGAACGAGTACATCGCCAGTGGGAAACACTCCAGCGGGAAACACTCCAGCGGACAACTTGGTGGGATATCCTCTCACAATGGTTCCCTTGGTTCGCCCCCCTTGTCGGCCCCCTCCTACTGCTTCTCCTCATAGTAGCATTTGGTACTTGTATTCTTAATTCCCTTACTAGGTTTATCACTACTCAAATTGCTAAAATGAGACTCCAGTTACTCCTTACTCACTATCGCCCCTTAGAAGATGAAAATGATGCCCTCTAAACTAGGTGTTTAAAGGGGCATCAAAAGGGGTAATGATAAGGAAAATCTGTGTCCTAAGATGGCCGACTGAGCCAGCGAGAGAATCCCAATTCTTGCCCCGGGCCTCTTCCGGGTTCTTCTCCCTGCTCTGCTTCTCGCATGCACCAATCCGGGTTCTTCTCCATGCCCCGCTTCACACACACGCCAAAAGTGCCAAGTATGTGGAAGTAGATATGTATAAATTGCCCCCTTTGTTTGTGCTCGGGGCTCAGACCTTTGGAGACCACTCTCCTCTGAGCCTGCTGGCATTAAATAAACCTCCTATCCTCCAAGATTTCCAGGTGCCGCTTGGTTCTTCTGTTGGGCGATCCAGTCCAATGTCCTTCCGTAACATTATTAGTTTCAGAGGTAGAGTTTAGTGATTCCTCGGTTGCATATAACACCCAGTGCTCATTCCATCAAGTGCCCTCATTAATGCCCATCACCCGGTTACCCCATCCCTCCACCCACCTCCCCTCCAGCAACCCTCAGTTTGTTTCCTAGAGTGAAGAGTCTCTTATGGTTTGTCTCCCTCTCTGATTTCATCTTATTTTATTTTCTCTTCCCTTCCCCTACGTTTATCTGTTCTGTTTCTTAAATTCCACATATGAGTTCATTTTCATTGCCATATAACATTCCATTGTTTGAAAACACTAGTTTATTCATTTACTGTTGATGGACACTTGATTAGTTTTTGTATTTGGCAATAAGAACAATGTCACTATTTCTTAAGCACATGTTTATGTAATTGTTGGAAATATGCCTAGGAATACATTTACTGGGTCATGAGTTTGCATATGCTCAGCTTTAGTAGTTTACAAAAATATAGTTCCTTGTGACAATTACAATCCCACAGCAATGTGCATAAGTTTTCCAGCTGCTCCATATCCTAGCAAATAAATAGTATTGTCAGTTTTCTTAATCTCTGCCATTCTGATGGGTGGGATATGCCTGATGGGTATCCCACTGTGGTTTTAGTTTGTGTTTTACTGATGAATGAAACAATGTGGAGGAGCATCTTTTCATATAATTTTCGGAAAGTGTTCTGGTTGTTTGCTCAACTTTTTAAAAAAAATTGGTTTGGGGCGCCTGGGTGGCTCAGTTGGTTAAGCAACTGCCTTCGGCTCAGGTCATGATCCTGGAGTCCCGGGATCGAGTCCCGCATCGGGCTCCCTGCTCGGCGGGGAGTCTGCTTCTCCCTCTGAGCCTCCCCACTCTCATGTACTCTCTCTCATTCTCTCTCTCTCAAATAAATAAATAAAATCTTAAAAAAAAATTGGTTTGTCTCTCTTACTGATTTGTAAGAGCTCCTTATATGAAATAGGTCCTTAGTCAGTTATATGTATTGCAGATCTTTTTGTATTCCATAGTTTGCCTTTGTCTTTTGATGCCAGAAATTCCTAATTTTAATGTATCCCAATTTATCACCTTTCCCCCCTTTTCAGGCAATGCTTTTTGTGCTTTAAGAAATCTTTGCTTATCCCAAGATCATGAAGATGTTCTTATGTTATCTTCCATTAACTTGATTGCTTTAACTTTTATATCTAGCTCTATAATCTACTTGGAATTGATTAATGTGTATGGTATGAACTAGAGGGTTAAGATTCATTTTCATCTTTATTGTTATTCAATTGTCCCAGAACAGTTTGCTTAAAAGAATATTCTTTCTCTGCTGTCCTCAATGCCTCCTCTGCCAAAAATCAATTCTGTATGTGAAGGTCTATTTTTGGATTCTCTATTTTGTTCCATTGGCCTTTTGGATATCCTTGCCCTAGTACTACTATAGCTCTATAATAAGCTGTCTTGTAATCTAGCAGTATAAGTTCTCAAATTTTTTTTCTTCAGATAGCCTTGGCTATTCTTAGCCCTTTGCATTTCCATACAAATTTTAGAATTTATCAGTTTTTACCAAAAAATCCAAACTCTGCTGCAATTTATTTATTTATTTTTTTAGTTTTAAATTTTATTTGGTTAAATATTTCTATCTTCTTCTCTCTCTCTTTTTTAATCTCTGCTGCAATTTAAATTGGGATTGTTTTGAATCTCTAGATTTATTTGGAAAAGGATTTATATCATTACAATATTGGCCACTCCAATCCAAGAATGTAGTATATCTCTACTTACTTAGATCTTCTTAATGTTTCTCAATTAAGTTTTATAATTTTCAGTATGGAGGTCTTACACATCTTTCATTAGATACATTGCTAGATGTTCGATCACTTTGATACTTTTGATGCTGTTGTAAGTGGTAATTTTTCAAATTTTACTTTCTAAATGTTGCTGTATATAGATACACAATTGACCTTTGTATTTTGATTTTATATTTATAACTGGTCAATTTACTCATGTTTAATTTTAGATTCCTCTGGAATTTTTTTTATTTTACACATTGCCTTTAATTTTTTAAAGTTTTTATTTAAATTCTAATTTGTTAACACATAATGTAACATTGGTTTCAGGAGTAGAATTTAGTGATTCATCACTTACATATAACACCCAGTGCTCAACACAGCAAGTGCCCTCCTTAATACCCAACACCCATCTAGCCCATCCCCCACCCACCTCCCCTCCAGCAACCCCCAGTTTGTTTTCTATAGTTAAGAGTCTCTTATGGTTTGCCTCCCTCTCTTTTTTTCCCTTCCCCTATGTTCATCTGTTATGTTTCTTAAATTCCACATATGAGTGAAATCATGTGGTACTTGACTTTCTCTGACTGACTTACTTCACTTAGCATAATACACTCTAGCTCCATCCATGTCATTGCAAATGGCATGATTTCATTCTTCTTGATGACTGAGTAATATTCCATTGCAAATATATACCACCTCTTCTTTATCCATTCATCAGTCAATGGACTGATGGACATTTGGACTCTTCCCATAATTTGGCTATTGTTGATAATGCTGCTATAAACATCAGGGTGCGTGTGCCCTTTCAAATCAATATTTTTTTATCCTTTGGGTAAATACCTGGTAGTGCAATTGATGGATTATAGAGTAGTTCTATTTTTAACTTTTTGAGGAACATCCATACTGTTTTCCACAGTGGCTACACCAGTTTGCATTCCCACCAACAGTGTAAGAGGGTTTCCCTTTCCCCACATTCTCACCAAAATCTCTTGTTTCCTGGGTGGTTAATTTTAGACATAATAGGTGGTATCTCATCATGGTTTTGATTTGTATTTCCCTGATGATGAGTGATGTTGAGCATCTTCTCATGTGGTCTGTTAGCCATCTGGAGTCTTCCTTGGAAAAATGTCTATTCATGTTTTCTGCCCATTTCTTAACTGGATTATTTGTTTTTGGGGTGTTGAGTTTGATAAGTTCTTTATAGATTTTGGATATTAACCCTTTACCAGATATATCATTTGCAAATATCTTCTCCCATTCTGTAGGTTGCCCTTTAGTTTTGTTGATTGTTTCCTTTGCTATGCAGAAACTTTTTATCTTGATGAGGTCCCAATAGTTCATCTTTGCTTTTGTTTCCCTTGCCTCCAGAAACATGTTTAGCAAGAAGTTGCTATGGCCAAAGTCAAAGAGGTTTTGCCTGTGTTCTCCTCTAGGATTTTGATGGTTTCCTGTTTCAAATTTAGGTCTTTCATCCATTTTGAATTGATTTTTGTGAATGGTATAAGAAAGTGGTCTAGTTTCATTCTTCTGCATGTTGCTGTACAATTTTCCCAGCACCATTTGTTGAAGTGACTATTTTTTTCCATTGGATATTATTTCCTGCTTTGTTGATGATTAGTTGACCATATAGTTGTGGGTCCATTTCTGGGTGTTCTATTCTGTTCCATTGATCTATGTGTCTGTTTTCGTGCCAATACCATATTGTCTTGATGACTACAGCTTTGTAATGTAGCTTGAAGTCCAGAACTGTGATGCCTCTAGCTTTGCTTTTCTTTTTCAAGATTGCTTTGGCTATTTGGGGTCTTTTGCATTCCATAAAAATTTTAGGATTGTTTGTTTTAGCTCTGTGAAAAATCCTGGTGGTATTTTGATAGGGATGGCATTAAATGTGCAGATTGCTTTGGGTAGTATAGATATTTTAACAATGTTTGTTCTTCCAATCCATGAGCATGGAATGTTTTTCCATTTCTTTGTGTCATCTTCAATTTCTTTCACAAGTGTTCTATAGTTTTCAGAGTACAGATCTTTTACCTCTTTGGTTAGGTTTATTCCTAGTATCTTATGGTTTTTGGTGTAGTTGTAAATGGGACTGATTCCCCAATTTCTCTTTCTGCTGCTTCATTATTGGTGTATAGAAATGCAACAGATTTCTGTACATTGATTTTGTATCCTACAACTTTTCTAAATTTGTGTATCAGTTCTAGCAATTTTTTGGTAGAATCTTTCGGGGTTTTCTCCATAGAGTATCATGTCATTTGTGAAAAATGAAAGTTTGACTTCTTCCTTGCTGATTTGGATGCCTTTTATTTCTTTTTGTTGTCTGATTGCTGAGGCTAGGCCTTCCAGTACTATGTTAAATGACAATGGTGAGAGTGGACATCCCTGTCTTGTTTCTGACAGTAGAGAAGAAGCTCTGTTTTATCTCAGGATGTTATTATCTGTGGGTCTTTCATATATGGCCTTTATGAGGTTGAGGTATGTTCCCTCTATCCCTACTTTGTTGAGGGTTTTTATCAAGAATGGATGCTGTATTTTGTCAAATGCTTTTTCTGCACTATTGACAGGGTCATATGGTTCTTACCTTTTATTAATATGGTGCATCACATTGATTGATTTGCAAATATTGAACCACCTTTGCAGCCCAGGAATAAATCCCACTTGATCATGATGAATAATTCTTTTAATGTACTGTTGGATTCAATTTATTCGTATCTTGTTGAGAATTTTTGCATCCATATTCACCAGGGATAATGGCCTGTAATTCTCCTTTTTCATGGGGTCTTTGTCTGGTTTTGGAATCAAGGTAATCCTGGCCTTCTAGAATGAGTTTGGAAGTTTTCCTTCCATTTCTACTTTTTGGAACAGTTTGAGAATAGGTATTAAGCATTCTTTAAATGTCTGGTAGAATTCCTCTCGGAAGCCAACTGGCCCTGGACTTTGTCTTTGGGAGATTTTTGATTACTGATTCAATTTCTTTCCTGGTTATGGGTCTGTTCAAATTTCCTATTTCTTCCTGTTTCAGTTTTGGTAGTTTATGTTTGTAGGAATTTATCCATTTCTTCCAGATTGCCCAATTTGTTGGCATATAATTTTTCATGATATTCTCTTATAAGTGTTTGTATTTCTTTGGTGTTGGGTATGATCTCTCCACTTTCATTTGTGATTTTATTTACTTGGGTCCTTTCTCTTTTCTTTCTGATAAGTCTGACTAAGGGTTTATCAACTTTATTAATTCTTTCAAAGAGCCAGCTCCTAGTTTCATTGATCTGTTCTACTGTTTTTTTTATTTCTGTATCATTTATTTGTACTCTAATCTTTATTATAATTTCCCTTCTTCAGCTGGCTTTAGGCTATATTTGCTGTTCCTTTTCTAGCTCCTTTAGGTGTAAGGTTAGGTTGTACATTTGAGACTTTTCTTGCTTCTTGAAGTAGACCTGTATTGCTATGTACTTCCCTCTTATAACCACTTTTGTTGCATTCCAAAGATTTTGCACTGTCGTGTTTTCATTTTCATTTGCATCCATGTACTTTTTTTTTTTAATGTCCTCTTTAATTTCCTGGTTAACCCATGCATTCTTTAGTAGGATGTTCTTTAACCTCCGTGTATTTATGGTCTTTCCAGATTTTTTTTTGTGGTTGACTTCAAGTTTCATAGTGTTGTGGTCTGAAAATATGCATGGAATGATCTCAAACTTTTTGTACTTGTTGAGGCCTGATTTGTCACCCAGTATGTGATCTATTCTGGGTAACGTTCCATGTGCACTTGAAAAGAATGTGTATTCTGTTGCTTTAGGATGAAATGTTCTGAATATATCTGTTAAGTACATGTGGTGCGTAATTCAAAGCCATTGTTTCCTTGATTTTCTGCTTAGATGATCTGTCCATTGCTTTAAGTGGGTGTTAAAGTCCCCTACTATTGTATTGTTATATGAGTTCATGTTTGTTATTACTGATTTATATATTTGGGTGCTCCCAAGTTGGGGGCATATATATTTACAACTGTTAGATCTTCTTGTTGGATAGACCACTTTATTATGATATAGTGCCTTTCTTCATCTCTTGTTACAGTCTTTGGTTTAAAATCTAGTTTGTCTGATATACGTATGGCTACTTTGGCTTTCTTTTGACATCCATTAGCATGACAAATTGTTCTCCATCCCTTCACTTTCAATCTGCAGGTGTCTTTAGGTCTAAAATGAATCTCTTATAGGCAGCATATTGATAGGTCTTGGTTTTTTATCCATTCTGATATCTTATATCTTTTGATTGGAGTATTTAGTCCATTTACATTCAGAGTGATTATTGATAGATATGAATTTAGTGCCATTGTATATTACCTGTAAATTCAGTGTGTCTGGAGATTTTCTCTGTCCCTTTCTAGTCTTTGTCACTTTTGGCCTTTCTTTCCCACTCAAAGAGTCCCCTTTAATATTTCTTGCAGAACTGGTTTAGTAGTCACAAACCCTTTAGTTTTTGTTTGTGTGGGAAACTCTTTATTCTCTCCTATTCTGAATGTCAGCCTTGCTGGATAAAGTATTCTTGGCTGCATAGTTTTCCCATTCCACATGTTTAATATATCAGGCTATTCTCTTCTGGCCTGCCAAGTTTCTGTGGAGAGATCTTCTGCTAACCTTATTTGTCTTCCCTTGTAGGTCAGGAATTTCTTTGCCCTTGCTGCTTTCAGTATTCTTTCCTTATCTCTGTATTTTGCAAATTTTACTACAATATGTCTTGGTGTTGGCCTGCTTTTGTTGATTTTGATGGGATTTCTCTGTGTCTGCTAGATTTGGATGTCTGTTGCCTTCCCCAGATTAGGGAAGTTTTCAGCTATAATTTCCTCAAATAAACCTTCTGCCCTTTTCCCTTCCTTCTTCTGGGACTCCTATGATATGAATGTTACTACATTCTGTGGAGTTTCTGAGTTCTCTAAGTCTACATTCATGATCCAATATTTTTCTTTCCTTCTTCTTTTCAGCTTCATTAGATTCCTCTGGAATTTCTATGTGTAGAATTACTGGAAGGAATAAAGACAGTTTTAATTCTACAAGATTTTGCTTCATATATTTTGATGTGGCTATATTATTAGGTGCATACGGATTTAAGATCAGTATGTATATATTTCTGTTAACTTTACCCTTTTATCATTATGAAATACACCTCTTCAACTCCAGGAATATTTCTTGCCTTTGAGTTTACATTGCCTGAAATTGGTATTGCTACTCCACCTTTATTTTGGTTAGTATTTGCAAAATATATTTTATTTTTTAGTTGCAGAATCTTCATTTATTTCTTTTATGGTTTCCAGTTCTCCACGGAAATTTTCCATCTTGTTATTTAATTTCTTAAACATGTTATCACAATCTCTTTAATGTCCATGCTTGATAATTACAATATCTGGATATCTTGGGGGTTTGTTTGTACTGTCTATTTTTCCTTTGATTTTTGGCCAATTCTTGTATTTCTGCATGCTTAATTATTTTCATTGTATGACAGAAAAGATGTCTGAAAAATTAGAGAGATATTTTTAGCCATCGGATGATGTTATATTCCCCTGTAGAGAAGTTACTTCTGGTCCTGGCATGTGGTTAGAATGATTTTAATCCAATCAGGGCTTGAGCTGATTGGAGTGACAGTTTAGTCTTTGTGAGGTCTGGTCTATTCTCAGTTCACCATCACTCCTAGGGTACTTTTTGGGGGGGGAGTCTACACTGAATCCTTGGACACTGACAAGGACACTTCCTTCTTTGTGGACACTGAAGTCCATTTGTGTGAGTGTGTGTGTGTGTGCACGTGCTGGGATTTCCTTTATTTTTTTATTCTTATTATTTTTTGAGTATAATTTACATACAATGTTACATTAGTTTCAGATGTACAACATAGTGATTTGACAAGTTTATACATTATGCTATGTTCACCACAAGTGTAGCTACCATCTGTCCTGTTATGTCACTATTACAATATCATTGACTATATTCCTTATGCTGTGACTTTTATTTCTGTGACTTACTCATTTCATAATTGGAAGCCCGTATCTCCCACCCCCCTTCGCCCATTTTGCCCAACCCCCCATTTTTTATCTTGTCAACCCCATGAAACTACTAATACCTCTGCTCAGTTCCTCAGCCTCTTAGCCACTGCTTAAGAAAAAGCAAAAGCCTTGAGGGAGAGGGGTTAAGGTGATTGGCAGGAGAGGGAGGCAGCTACTAGGCAGTGGGCAGTGCCTATTTAACAAGTATGGCAGTATTTCAATTTTTTTAATTAATAGACATATTTTAGGGAAGTTTTAGGTCCTTTGTTAAAAAAGTGAACAGCACGTACAGAAAGTACACATATACTCCCTCCCACCACCAGCTTTATTAGCCTTAATAGTGCACACCAGATGAATAACTGCCCTGATTTACTGCCAGTCCCCCTGTCCTGGGAGAGGAGCCCAGAGAAGCTTAAAGTTTTAGGGTCCTGATCTGCTCCTACCCGGATGACTTTTGGTTTCTACCTGCCTGTCTGAGGTGACAAGCTATCACTAGTTGCACATAGATAAGGGGTATTTTGTCAGTGAATATCTGTGAATAGAATTGATCCCCCACTTTAGAGCCAAAATTCTCTCCTATAGATGAGGTATCAAATCATGTTGACAGATGCCTGCCTGCAAAACCATCGACATTTTACTCCTTTCATCTTCCTTATATAGTGTTACCGGCAATAGTTTAAAAAAATAAAAAGGAGAGGCTTGTGAGGATCAGCGAATACCTTCACTGGAGCCTGCACTAAGCAGGCAGCAAAGCATGAAAAGCCCTCAGATTCCTTTCCCTACCAGCCTCCAAAAAGGGAAAACATTTCTGACTTCATTTCCTAACTATTGATCCTGCTTGGACCTGACGTCTGTGTCAGATTTAAAAAGAACTTTGTGGGTTAGTATCTAAAATCTATAAAGAGCTTCTAAAACTCAACACCCAAAAAACAAATAATTCAGTTAAGCAATGGGCAGAAAACATGAATAGACATTTTTCCAAGGAAGACTCCAGATGGCTAACAGACACATGAGAAGATGCTCAACATCACTCATCATCAGGGAAATACAAATCAAAACCATGATGAGATACCACCTCACCCCTGTTAGAATGGCTAAAATTAACCACTCAGGAAACAACGGGTGTTGGCAAGGATGCAGGGAAGGGGGAACCCTCCTGCACTGTTGGTGGGAATGCAAGCTGGTGCAGCCACTCTGGAAATCAGTACGGAGGTTCCTCAGAAAGTTCAAAATAGAACAGCAATTACACTACTAGGTATTTACCCAAAGGATACAAAAATACAGATTTGAAGGGACATATGCACTGCAATGTTTATAGCAGCATTATCAACAATAGCCAAATTATGGAAAGAGTCCAAATGTCCTTCAGCTGATGAATGGATAAAGAAAAGGTGCAGTATATATATATATACAGTGGAATATTACTCAGCCATCAAAAAGAATGAAATCTTGCATTTGCAATGATGTGGGTGGAGCTAGAGTGTATTATGCTAAGTGAAATAAGTCAGTCAGAGGAAAACAAATATCATATGATCTCATTCATATGTGGAATTTAAGAAAGAAAATAAATGAACAAATGGGAAGTGGGGGAAAGGAGAGAGGGAAATAAACCATAAGAGACTCTTAACTATAGAGAACAAACTGAGGGTTGATGGAGGGAGGAGAGTGGGGGGATGGGATAGATGGGTGAAGCATATTAAGGAGGGCACTTTTTGTGATGGTCACTGGGTGTTGTATGTAAGTGATGAATCACTGAATTCTACTCCAGAAGCCAATATTACACTGTATGTTAGCTAAATAAAATTTAAACTAAAAAAATTATATTAAATTAAATTAAAAAATAAAAAGTACTTTGTAATATTGAAATATTGCCTCACAAATTTCCTTAGGGTTAAAATTCTACAAGGTCCTTTAATTCTCCCATAGAACTTTACAGAGGCCTTTAACTATCAATAGTAGTTATGACATTGACAGAAGGTAATAGCAGAAATCTTTCCTGGACCAGTTCCCACTCTCACCTGGACTACTATATACCTAATATATTTCATAAAGCCTAGATAAAACTGGCATTGGTCAAGGATAATTTCAAAGAGGTTTCAACCAGGTGATTTGGGACTTTTGCCTGTCTAATGTCCTTCTATGTGTCTTCAAGTAGCTTTTTTCATCTACCACCTTCTTCATTAAGCATTAAAATTGAGAGGGACTTTGGAACTCTTTTTTTTTTTTTAAGATTTTATTTATTTATTTGACAGAGAGAGACACAGCAAGAGAGGGAACACAAGCAGGGGGAGTGGAAGAGGGAGAAGCAGGCTTCCTGCGGAGCAGGGAGCCCGATGCGGGGCTCGATCCCAGAACCCTGGGATCATGACCTGAGCTGAAGGCAGACGTTTAACGACTGAGCCACCCAGGCAGCCCTGGGACTTTGGAATTTTTTAGACACCTTCCTAAATGGTGATGTCAGGAAAACGAAGGCTATTTTTCCCTTATCTTCAAGACTTATATGCATCTGGTATATCTACTTCGAAATAGTAACACAGTGAACTGCTTGCTTCTTATCAAATAATCCAGTACATCTTGTACCACAGGGTGCTATGTAATCATCAATATTAATCACATAATTAAGAGTATGGTATTCCACACACATCCAAATGTTTCTGCTTTCTCACAACCACAATTGAGAAAGAACATGGTCTGTGGGTTTTGGTAATGATCCAGTTAAATATCAGTTCTTTAATATGATTCCTCAGATCATTAATTGTCAATAGATCTTCCCTTGAATGCTCAAGTCATTTAGTTTTATGGTGTGCAGGTTGACCTGAACACACCCCATATCACATTCTTGTGGAGAAAATTGTCTTGCTACTGCTCTAAGCATTTTGTTTTAGTTTCGCCTTCACATCTCAGAAACTGAAAGTTCATCAAAGTTAAATGTCTGAACTCAGATCATGGAATTTTCTAGAACAATGCTTGGGATGAAAGCAATTTGGGAGTTATTTTATTTCCTGCTTGTCTCCATGATCTGGTATGAAGACTACTGTGATTAATGAAAAACATAAGGAAATAGCTCATCTGCCACAATCTTTAATGGTATAAGTGTTTGTTCTAACCAAGGCTTTTTGTCTCCTACTATTTACATGGAATATGAACATATATAACAGCTGGCTCTATAATGTGTTCAGTGAATTTCAGCCTCACCTAAGATTAGTAATCATCCTTGGCTCAGTCAATAAATATGAGTATCAGACTCTACAATGCATATAGTAAATAAGATAAGTATGATCCCTGTCATCAACAAGGGGGACAAATAAATAGACAAAGACAATAAGCATGATAAGTACCACATTAGAGGAAGCATAGAGCATATAAAAAGGGGACCTGGCCCAGAGCTGGTGAGTCAGAGCAGGCGTCACAAGGGGAGTGACATCTGAGCTAGCTAGGCCATACTACAGTAACAAACAGCCCCCATACCCAGTGGCTTAACCCAATAAAATGTTATTTCTTGCTTTTGCAAGAAGCATTTCCTAGGTCAAAACTAGTCACGTGGCTGTACCAAGCTGCAAGGAGGTTGGGAAAAGTAGTTGCCATGTGCCCAGAAAGGAGAAGTGTGAAACAAGTATTGTCTCTGCCAGAATTGATCTTCTGTGTCACCATATATTCATTGCATTCTTGCTTCCACACACAGAACACACTCCCCACGGGAGTTATTTCAGTACCCCACCTACTTAGAGCATCAAACTCAAGAGTCCAGGATCTCTGGATAAATTAGGTATGAATGTGGATTCCATTGGTCTAGAGACATATGAACTAAAAATAGACAAAAATCTGTGTTTCCACCCTACACCCAATATGCAATCATAAAATAGGATAGGAGAAACCACAGTCACAACTTTCTAATTTGGAAAGGAGTAGAATAAGAACAGCCATCACTAGTCCATGGCAACTCTGAAATCCTGCTTGCATACCTTATAGAGTTCCCTCAACCTAGGGCAGTGGTTCCAACCAGGAGCAATTTTGCAGCAGAGGACATTTGGCAATGCTTAGAGACATTTGTGGTTGTCACAACTGGGGAAGAGACGCAACTGGCATTTAGAGGGTAGAAGTCAGGGATGCTGTTAACATCCTAAAATGCATAGGACAGCCACCTACAACAAAAACCTACCTGGCACAAAGGTCAATAGTGCCAATGCTGAGAAACCCTGACCTGGGGTTAAGGAGGATTCCTTGGTGAGGCCCTGATCCTACTCCTGCGTTTCCTGTGCCCTGTGGCTCCTAGTCCCTGCCTTCTTAGAACTTCCTCTGTTTTCCATAGTCCTTTGTGGCTACATCTGACCTGAGCATTGAGGAGTACACCCTTCCTGAGTACTGCACAGTTGTCACTCCTGTGAGATGGGCACTCAAGTGTCCTTTTAAGTCTTGAACAATCACCATTTCTTTCCCCCTTGATTGTTGGTTTCTTGGACAGTTCAGCTCTTTTAAAAACATATCTATTTGATTCTAATCAGTTCCTTGTGTCTGTACCTGTACCCACAGCTCTTTACAAGACATATCTGCTTTTTTTCTTTGCTTTATTATTCCCCAAACTCTCTTAATGGAGACTCTTTTGAACTTCTGTGGAAAGGCTTCACAGTTAATCTGATCTCTGACAAGACTGAATTGTGATGGGCCTTTGCTACTCAAAGACTTTCTTAACATCATCTATTCCTGTTTGGGGTGTAAAGGAAATTGGATTTTCCAGTTCTTCTAGGCCATGAATTTTTGAACTATCTATTCCCTTTCATTTATGCTTAATTCCTTCCTGATTTCACCTCCTCTTGTAATTCCTTGCCAAACACAGCCAAATAATTTATAACACATATTACTAAGCTTCTTCCTTCCAATGTTTCTGAGGAGATCCAAAACTCCATTAGTCACAGAAAAAAAATTTACTAAGTATTTTTCCTTTTTATAACATGAATTAACATTTCCTAGCCTTGAATGTTGATGTTCATACCTTTGCCACATATCTGCTAAGCCAATGTGACATATATTAGGTTTTCTCTGTGGTAGTACTCAACTCCTAGTACCATTTTGTGTATTAACCAGAGGATACTAGACCATGCTATGGCAACAAACATTCTCAAAACCTAGTGAGTTAATAAAAATGCCTCCTGGGTTTTTTTGTGTGTTTTTTTTTTTTTTTTTTTTTTTTATTTATTTGAGAGAGAGAACACATGAGAGGGGGGAGGGTCGGAGGGAGAAGCAGACCCCCTGCAGAGCAGGGAGCCCGATGCGGGACTCGATCCAGGGACTCCAGGATCATGACCTGAGCCGAAGGCAGTCGCCCAACCAACTGAGCCACCCAGGCGCCCGTGTGTTTTTTTTTTTTTCTCACAAAGCCTGCTGTGAGCTTGGGTAACTCTCTCCCTTATGGCCACTCAGAGATCCTGATTCTTCAATCTTATGGCTCTGCCTTCTCAAATTGGGGCTCCGAGTTTGCCAGGAGAGGACAAGCCAAGAGACATGAGAACCAGGCAGAAGCTTTCAACTGCCTCGCACTGGACATGACACATATCACTTCTGATCACATTTCATTGGTAAAAGCTGGTAATATGGCTCCATCTGTTAATCACTATGGCTGAGAAGTGTACTTCCCTGTGTGCCCCAGAAGAGGGAATATGAAACTGGACTTGATAAGTACAGAGTACTGTCTCTACTTAGCTGAGAACTTGAAGGACTGGAAGGAGTCAAGTCAGATGAACAGGGTGGGACACATGGAGTATTCCAGGCAGAAAAGATTACTTGTGTGAAAGCCTGGAGGCTAGAAAGAAAGTGAATCATTTGGGGAATTGACAGAAGTGTTCTGTGGTTGAACCTTTGTGAGGGCAATATGGGATGAAGGAGGCAGAAGGGAGTAAAGGAAAACCAGGTAGGGGCTGCCATCATGCAAAGTCTTGTAAACCATATTAAGGAGGAAGGACTTTATCGCATGCCAAAGTGATTGTAAGCAAGGGAGTGATAATTTCAGAGATACTTATTAGAAAATCATTTTGGCTTCATAGAATCCAGAATGGATTGGAGTGGGTAAGACCTGAGATGGGGTCCAGTTAAGACATTCTTGCAGCAGTCCAGGCAAGAGATTGCCTGAAGTTGAGTAATTTCAGAGAGGATGTGTCACACAGATAATTTTGAGAGAGTCATAGGATGTAGAATCAACAGGGATTGATGGCTAATTAGCTATAAACAGGTGGAGGAGTTGGGGATAAAACCTAAGTTTCTGATTGGACTGTGGCATCATTCGCTGATGGAAAACACAGGCAGAAGCCCCAGCACTCAGACACAGATACCCCAGCCTGTCATGTTTCATAGTGGGAACCTGGTCTGATGTTGACTGCTGAAAGACTTGAAAATTACATTAGCCACCTGAGCATCAGGAGGAGGCAAGGCCTTCTTTTTTTTTTTTTTTTTTAAGATTTTATTTATTTATTTGACAGAGAGAGACATAGCGAGAGAGGGAACACAAGCAGGGGGAGAAGGAGGGGAGAAGCAGGCTTCCCCGCGGAGCAGGGAGCCCGATGTGGGGCTCGATCCCAGGACCCTGGGATCACGACCTGAGCCGAAGGCAGACGCTTAACGACTGAGCCACCCAGGCGCCCGGCAAGGCCTTCTTTAAACCTAGCTTTTATTTCTTTTGTGTTTTGTTTTTTCTTGGGGGGAAGAGGTGCTGGAGGGGAAAAAAAACAAAACAACCAGGCTGCTTTTCAATATCAGCTCTCTTCTAACAAGAAGCTGAAGCCTCACTAATAACCCTGTGTAGAATAGCTACTTTAGAAAACAGTTTAGTATTACTTGCAAAAATTAAATATATACTGTGATGGTTAATTTTTTTTTTTTAAAGATTTTATTTATTTATTTGACAGAGAGACAGCGAGAGAGGGAACACAAGTAGGGGGAGTGCGAGAGGGAGAAGCAGGCTTCCTGCTGAGCAGGGAGCCCAATGCGGGGCTCGATCCCAGGACCCGTGATGGTTAATGTTATGTGCCAATTTGGCTGGGCCATCATGCCCAGATATGTGTCAAACATTATTCTGGATGTTTCTGTGAGGCTGTTTTTGGATGAGATTTCCATTTAAATCAGTGGACTTTGAGTAAAGCAGATTGACCTCCATAATGTGGGTAGGTTTCATCCAGTCAGTGGAAGGCCTGAGTAGAATAAAAGACTGATCTCCCCCAAGCAAGAGAGAATTCTGCAGCTAATCGCTTTCAGACTTGAATAAACACCAGCTACTTCCTGGGTGTCTAGTCTGAGGGCACATCTTGCAGATTTTGGATTTGCCAGCCTCCATGATCAGGTAAGCCAGTCCTTTAAAATCTTTCAATAGATAGATAGATAGATGATAAATAGTATATCTATATATATTAATTTATATATGTGTATAAACATTCTATTGGTTCTATTTCTCTGGAAAGCCCTGACTAATACATATACTAACCATGCATCCTACTGATTCTACCCCTTGGTATATACCATAGAGAAAGTCAAGCAGATAAGTACCATTCTTGTACACATATAAGAATGTTAATAGTAACATTGTTTATAGTTGTCCCAAACTATAACTACATAAATATACAATAGTAGAATATATAGAGAGATTGTGCTGTGGGCATATGATGGAATGATATACAGTGAATGAATGGAACAAATGGAATGAATGAAGTCACACACAAAAACATGAATGAATCTTATGAACATAATACCAAATGGAAAGAAAGCAAAATACAGAAAACTAGACATAATAAACTCCAACTGTATAAATTTCAAAAGAAAAGTGAATTATAATTTTAAGGATGCATACTTAAGTAAATAAAAAGGAAGTAATTACCAAAAAATTTGCTACAGAGTAGTTATTTTTAGGGGATATGAAAAGAAACATATATGAGACTTCTGAGTGCTGGCAGTGTTGTATTTCTTGTCCTGCATGGTGGTTATGTGAGTTTTCACTCATAATTAGTTGATTACCATTGATTTATGTTTAAGGTACTTCATGTATTTTTTCCACAATGTAAAAATGTTTTTTAAATAAACCTACTTATGTTACTTTTCTGAAATGCCCCCCAATTTTTTTTTCAATCAGAGAGTATTTATCCTGACCATTAGAGCAAATTAATTGTGCCCATCCCTCTTCCCTGCTCCAGTGGTAGAATAGTGTGTGTGTGTGTGTGTGTGTGGGTGTGGGTGTGGGTGGGTGGGTGGGTGGTGGGTGGTGGGGAGGTAGGTGGCTCCTAATAGGGATGGGGCCTGGTCACTCCTATTGCCTAAACTGATTAACAATCCCAATGTGACCTCAAATTGCTAGGCCATATTCACTTTAATTTCTACCACTAGAGCCTGAAGCAGAGCTTCTGTGCCTTTAGGCTTTTCCTTCAGTTCATTTGCTCTTTCTAATTAACAGTGACAGTGAGGATCTAAAAAGGTCTCAAGACTAATACAATCTGAGTGTCCACAATCGCAAGTCACTGTTTAGCCTCTGTTGTCACAGGTTCCAAATAGGCCTGCTTTCGCCACTCTCCAACGACTGGCCTTTCTTCACTGTTTTTTGTGATTAGCACTTTTGGTATATTTCCAATTGGTAGGTGGTTTTGCCTGCATTTTGGTACAATGTTAAATGTCCATGAGTTGTTTTAACAGTCACAACAAAGGAGGCTCCAATAATCTTGAGGTTATGTATGACCTCTAGTGCAGAAAACATTGACTTTCTATGATTTTTCTTCTCTTCCCTGCCTCAGGGACCAGCCACTAGGACACCATTTCAGTAGCATATTGTAGATGCAATTTTAAAATCTCCTTCTGCATGAACTAGGCAAAGCACAGTCCCCAACCATGCATATATGGTATACCATTTCGTTCTTCCCTGAATCTTTACTGCTTCTCTTTTTTGTCTGTCACAGAGGCTCATCTCAAGGGATTCTGCCCAGAGACATGGAGTTGGACAGGAGATTGGATCAATCCAAGCTTAATTGGTATCATGAGCTTTCACAGGAAAGACTCCACTAATATATATATATATATATATATATATATATATATATATATATATACTTGATTTCAGTTGATGCTGACTTACCCAAAGCTTCTAGGACCTCCTCATTTGACACTTCTCCCACCTAAAGCAATTCACGCAAATTTGTAAATTTCCCACTCTATGTTGGCTATATATAGCCATAAAGTGTTTGGTTTAAAGCCATAAGCAGTTTTTGTCCCCAGGAAATTAACTAATTCAACAAACTGTTCTCTTTGTCGGGTAGGACTGGCCTAACCCTTGGGAATTGGCACATATTTTGAGGCATAACTCTGCCAGTGGTTGGGTAGTCATGATGCAGATGCCCTCCTGACTCTGTTTTCTGGGTAATGATTATTTTATTATACTGATGGACATTATTTGAGAATTCATCAATAACCTTGGGCTAGATCCTCCAAAATGTAACCTCTGTTTACAGAAGCTATACTTAAACGCGGGTTTGCATTAACTACAGTAAACCTAATTACAATGGTTCTTGGCCTCATCCATTATTAAAAGAACGACTGTCCCCTGCAAACGCTCTTCCAAAGTATTTCTAGAAATTTCCAGAGACTCTTTCACGGGAGCTTATTAACAAATCCTGTCAGATTCCCGTTCAAGATGGCGACCACGTAGGAAGACTGAACTCACCTACTCCACAGAATACACCAGATGACACCTCTTAATAGACCAGTTCCTCCTAAAAAGAACCGATGACTGAACAAGCAAAGACAGAACAGCAAGAGAGGAGACACGGTAAGAAAGGGAACCCCCACCCTCGAGGCTGCGAGCGGGAGCGGCCGTGGGGAGGGATAGCGCTGAGGAGCCCTTCACAGATCCGGCTGGTCTTGCCAAGGCACAGAAAAAAAGCCGCGGTTTGAAGAGCAACTAGTGTATAAAAGAGACTAGGCTAGAACTCTGGGCGGAGCTGCAGGAAAGCTACCCGGTCAGAAGGGCGGGAGAACGACGCGGTTTGTGTCCCCAGCCCTACCGTAGAAGTCCAGAGCAGAGCAGGGTGGACGCCGGGACGGGCAGGTCCAGTCGTCACAGGGAGCTTGCCACCTCGTAGCCCAGGGCCTGCGGGCCCACACCAGCCCTAGGCGCGCTGGGGCACAGGAAAAAAAAAAAAAAAAAAGGCGCTGTTTAAAAGGGCTGAGGAACTGTGGGAACGCTCCCCACGCCCTCAAAAGTCCAGACCCGAGCAGGTCTGGCTGCCGCAAGGGGCGGGTTCCAACGCCATAAGTAGTGCGTCCTGATATCCTAAGTGGCAGGTCAGTTTGTCACAGAAAGCTTGTCACCTCAGCAGGCCCGGGTCTGCGGGCCCACACCAGCCCTAGCCTCGCTGGGATGCAGAAAAAAAGCTGCGGTTTAAAAGGGCCGAGGCCTGTGGGAACACTGCCCCCTCCCCACTTAGAAGCCCAGACCAGAGGAGGGTCTGGGCGCCAGAAGGGACCAGTTCAGATGCCATACTTAGTGGGTCCTGCTGCCATAACTGGCAGGTCTGGTGATCACAGGGAGTTTGTGACCACAGCACGCCCAGGGTCCTGAAGCCCACACCAGCCCCGTTTGTGCTGGGGCACAGAAAAAAAGCTGCAGTTTAAAAGGGCCAAGGAACTGTGGGACCTTTCTCTCCCCTTCCACCTTAAAAGCCTGAACATTAAAAAAAAAAATTAATTGACAATTATCATATGGTTTCACTCCTATGTGGGCATCAGCAATAGCACAGAGGACCATAGGGGAAGGGAGGGAAAACTGAAGGGGGAGAAACCCCAGAGGGAGATGAACCATGAGAGACTATGGACGGGGGAAACAAACTGAGGGTTTCAAAGGGGCGGGTTGGGGGGGGGAATCCGGTAACAGGGTGATGGGTATTAAGGAGGGCATGTGTTGTGATGAGCACTGGGTGTTATATGCAACTAATGAATCATTGAACACTATCAAAAACTAATACTATACAGTGGCTAACTGAACATAATAAATAATTGAATTTAAATGAAGAATAAGTAAAAAATAAATTAAAAATAAGGTTTGTATAAGACAAGTTAAAAAAAAAAAAGCCTAGACCAGAGCAGGGTGTGGCTCATGGTGAGCTTGTGTTCTCAATGAGCTCAGGGTCCTCAGGCCCACACTGGAGGCCCTGTAGGGCTGAGGCACAGAAAACAAGCACGGTTTTGTGGGATTTTTTGTTTTTGTCTTTTTGTTTTTAACTGTTTAAAATTTTGTCTTCTTTAGTTCTTTTTTCTTTTTGATTTTGTTCTTTTTTTCTTTTCCTTTATTTTCTCCTTTTTCCCCTTTTATTATTTTTTTCCTTTATTCTTTCTGTAAAATGCCATAGTTTAAAAGAGTAAGTAGCATATACACCCACAGCTCCAGCCAATCAGCAAAAGTCACCAAGCACACAGTCTGCATAGGGAACACCATACACAAGACCTCGCCTTCAGCTTCAGGAGTAGTAGCCATTTCACCTAATCCATAGAAACAAACACAGAAAGTCAAGCAAAATGGGTAGACAGAGGATGATGCTCCAAAAGAAAGAACAAGAAAAAACCTCAAAAGGATCTAAATGAAGCAGAAATAAGCAATATGCCTGATAAGTAATTTAAAATAGTGATTGTAAAGATGTTCACAGAGCTGGAGAAAAGAATGGAAGAACTCAGTGAGACCTTCAAAAAAGAGATAGAAAATATTGAAAAGAACCAATCAAAATTGAAGAATACAATAACTGAAAGAAAAAGACATGCTAGAGGGAATCAACACTAGATTAGAGGATGCAGAAGAATGTATCAGCAATCTGGAAGACAGGGTAATGGAAAGCACCCGAGCTGAACAGCAAAGAGAGAAAATAATTTTTGAAAATGAGGATGGGGCACCTGGGTGGCTCAGTTAAACATCCAACTTTTGATTTCGGCTCAGGTCATCTCAGGGTTTTGAGATTGAGCCCCACATTGGGCTCTGCACCAGGCGTGGAGCCTGCATAAGATTCTTTCTCTCTCCCTCTTCCTCTGCCCCTCCCCTTCCCTGTCAAAAAATATAATAAAACAAAATAGAGACTAAGTTAGGAGATATCTTGGACAACATCAAGCAAACATTCACATCATCGGGGTCTCAGAAGAAGAAGAAGAGAGAGAAAGTAGTAGAAAACTTATTTGAAGAAATAATAACTGAAAACTTCCCAGTGTAGCTAGGGAAATAGACATCCAAATCCAAGAATCAAGGTTTCCAAACAAGATGAACCCAAGGAGGTCCACACCATGGCACATAATAATTAAAATGTCAAAGTTTAAAGATAAAGAGACTCTTAAAAGCAGCAAGAGAAAAACAAAGTTATCTTCCAAGGAAAACCTATAAGGCTATCAGCTGATTTTTCAGCAGAAACTTTGTAAGCCGGAAGGGGGTGGTATGATATATTCAAAGTGTTGAAAGGAAAAAACCCACAACTAAGAATACTCTACCTGGAAAGGTTATCATTCAGATTTGAAGGAGAGATAGTCTCTGAGACCCCCCCCCAAAAAAAAAATTTAAAGAGTTTATCACCACTAAACAAGCCTTATAATATTAAAGGGACTTCTTTAAGTGGAAAAGAAATGGCCATAATTAGACATAAGGAAAATGTGAATAAAAAGATGTAAAATATAACAACATTTACACAAAATGTGGAGAAGGGAATAAAAAGAGAAGGGGAAAAAGAAAAAGAAAGAATTTTTTTTCTTTTTCTGTGTTTTTTTTTAAAGAATGTGTTTGAACTTAAATGACCATCAAATTAATATGAATTGCTATTTACTTAGGATGTTATATATGAACCTCATGGTAACCACAAACCCAAAACCTATGATAGATACACAAAAAAAATAAAGAGAAAGGAAGCCAAACAAAACACTATAGATACTCATTAATCACAAAGAAGGAGGAAGAGAGGAAGAAAGTAACAAAGAAGAACTACAAAAACAGCCAGAAAACAAATTTTAAAAATGACAATAAATACATATCTATCAATAATTACTTTAACTGTAACTGGCCTAAATGTTCCAATCAAAAGACATAATGTGGAGGAATGGATAAAAAACAAGATTCTACAAGAGTCTCACTTCAGACCTAAAGAATCATACAGACTGAAAGTGAAGGGATGGAGAAACATTCACCATGCAAGTGAAAGAAAAAAAAAAGATGGAGTAGTAATACTTATCTCAGATGAAATAGACTTTAAAATGATAGTTGTAAATACGCACCAACAGTGGGGTACGTAGGTACATAAAAATATTAACAAACATAGAGAAATTGATTGTAATTCAAAATAGTAGGGGACTTTAACACTTCATTTACATCAATGGTTAGATCATCCAAACAGAAAATCAGTAAGAACAATGTCTTGCCACATGCAGAAGAATGAAACTGGACCATTTCCTTACACCATATACAAAAATAGACTCAAAATGGATGAAAGACCTAGATGTGAGACAGGAATCCATCAAAATCCTTGAGGAGAACACAGGAACACAGGCAGCAACCTCTGTGACCTCGGCCACAGCAACTTCTTGCTAGACACGTCTCCAAAGGCAAGGGAAACAAAGGCAAAAATGAATTATTGGGACTTCATCAAAATAAAAAACTTTTGCACAGCACAGGAAACAGTTGACAAAACCAAAAGACAACCAACAGAATGGGAGGAAATATTTGCAAATATCTTATCAGATAAAGGGTTAGTATTCAAAATCTATAAAACACTTATCAAACTCAACACCCAAAGAACAAATAATCCAATCAAGAAATGGGCAGAAGACATGAACAGACATTTTTCCAAAGAAAACATCCAAATGGCCAATAGACACATGAAAAAATGCTCAACATCACTCAGCATCAGGGAAATACAAATCAAAACCATGATGAGATACCACTTCATAAGTATCAGAATGGCTAAAATTAACAACACAAGAAACAACAGGTGTTGGCGAGGATGCGGGGAAAGGGGAACCCTCTTGCACTGTTGGTGGGAATGCTAGGTGGTGCAGCCACTCTGGAAATCAGTATGGAGGTTCCTCAAAAAGTTGAAAATAGAGCTACCCAATGACCCGGCAATTACATTACTAGGTATTTACCCCAAAGATAAAAATGTGGTGATCTGAAGGGGCACATACAATCCAATGTTTATGGCAGCAATGTCCATATTAACCAAACTATGGAAAGAGCCCAGATGTCCATTGACTGATGAATGGATAAAGAAGATGTGGTATATATATTCAACCAATCAGCCATCAGAAAAAAAAAAAAAAGAAATCTTGCCATTTGCAACAACGTGGATGGAACTAAAGGGTATTGTGCTAAGCGAAATAAGTCAATCAGAGAAAGACAATTATCATATGATCTCACTGATATGTGGAATTTAAGAAATAAGGCAGAGAGGATCATAGGGGAAGAGAGGGAAAAATAAAACAAGATGAAATCAGAGAGGGAGACAAACCATAAGAGACTCTTAATCATAGGAAACAAACTGAGGGTTGCTGGCGGGTGGGGGGGAAGTGGTAACTAGGTGATGGACATTAAGGAGGGTATGTGATGTAATGAGCACTGGGTATTATATAAGACTGATGAATCACTGAATTCTGTCTGAAACTAATAATACATTATATGTTAATTGAATTTAAATTTAAAAAAAAGGAAAAAAATCACTAATATCCACAATAGATATTTTCAGCCAACACCACTTCAAAGTATATTATTTCATCAAATCAATTTTAGGTGACACTAGTGGACCAAAAGGGAAGAAATGCCACTGGTTGGGGGGAGGGGATAAGAAGGGAAGTAGTTTTGAATCAGAATTTATATACAACTATATTTATAATTAATTATAATTTTTATGGCTCTTGCATAAATACATTTACAAATCTCTTATTTAAAAAAAAGTGGTGATTTTCAAACTCACATCACATGCCCCTTATGTGATGCATTAAGGACAAATCATCACATATGTAGTGTTCCTTCTAAAAATGCATAACTTGAATCTAATCATGAAAAAAACATCAGACAAGCCAAAACTGAGGATATTCTAGAAAAGAACTGACATGTAATCCTAAAATGTTGATGTCATAAAAGAAAAAGAAAGACTGAGGAACTATTCAGATCAAAGGAGCCCTAAAACACATGACAATGAAATAAAATGTGTGATTTTGGATTGGATACTGAACCAGAAAAATTTGCTATAAAGGACATTACTGGGATAACTGGTGAAATTGGGATATTAGCTGTGCATTAGGTTAAATTTATTTATTTATTTTGTATCATGTTAAATTTGTATCATGTTAAATTTCACAACTATAGTAACTGCATTTTGGTTATGTGAGAATAATATGCTGCTTAAGAAATACATAGGGAATATTAAGTAATAGGGAGTGATATAGGCAACTTGCTCTCAGGTAGTTCAGAAAAAATATGTATGCATATATATTCAATTAAAGCCAGAATGATAAGGCAGTTGTGGTAAATGTTAATAATGGTAGAATCTAGAAAAAGGGTCCATGGGACCTCTTCGTACTATTCTTGCAATTTTTCTTTTAAGTTTGAAATTATGTTTTTAAAAATTTAAACTATTGCTTTGCATAAAAAAAGAATATATGATTTTATGATCTTGTACACTTACTGCTATGTTTTAATATGACAAAGCCTTCTTAGATATTATATTAGAAGTGTGTTCTCCTTTTGAGTTTTACTTTTTAACTGCAAGAAACTTCTCTGTATATGTAGTCTCCAATTGCAGGGAAACCCCTATTTATAAAAACAAAGCAGGCAAGGATGTATAATAAGTAAGGGACACCAGAAATAGTGACACGATCAGGACTTTGGAACCCAGAGCATCCATTGTTACAATTCATGATTCAAGAGCATCTCCAGAACTCCAGTATCTTTACTTCCTCTTAGCAGATTGTGGCCATTAATCTCTTGCCTGAAGATGATGCTATTGCTATTTTCAGACTTATTTTTTTGTAACCTCTGATTCCCTCTGCGACCTCTGTTTCTCCTGTGTGTCTTGCATTCAAAATATCTCAAAGGAAGATACGATTGGGTTACCTAGTCACCATCTAATATTAAGCACTGCAGTTGGGTGGGGTTCTTTCATCAGTCCATCTCATAAGCAGTTTTACTTCCTTAGGTCAAGCTCAGGATCCTAATTTGACATACAGCAGAACCAACCAAACTGAAGATTCTTAGGAAGCCTAAACAACAGGGATTGTATTCTATGTTATAGCAATGTTCTTGGTCCAATGGGCAGTAGTCAGTGTATCATGTTTGTAGAACACAAAGAAAATAAGCCTATGAAAAAAGAAAAAAGAAAACACTATCTGTGAATGACATATTGGACCAAATGGACATAACAGATATATACAGAAAATTCCACCCAAAAACAACAGAATAAACATTCTTTTCAAGTGCACGTGGAATGTTCTCCAGAATAGATCACATATTAGGCCATAAAATAAGCCTCAATAAATTTAAGAAGATTGAAATCATACCATGCATCTTTGCTGAACACAGCAGTATGAAGCTAGAAATAAATCACAAGAAAAAAAACTGGAAAAAACACAAACATGTGGAGACTAAACAACATTATACTAACCAACCAATGGATCAATGAGGCAATCAAAGATGAGATAAAAAAGTACATGGAGACAAATGAAAATGAAAATACAGTGGTCCAAAATCTCTGGGATACAGTGAAAGCAGCTCTAAGAGGGAAGTATATAACCATACAGGCCTACCTCAAGAAACAGGAAAAAACTCAAACAATCTAACCTGACACCCAAAGGAACTAGAAAAAAAAAAAAAGAACAAAGCCCAAGGTGAGTAGACGAAAGGAAATAATAAAGATCAGAGCAGAAATAAATGATATGGAGACAAAAAAATAAAAAAAGCAAAAATCAATGAAATCAAGGGCCGGTTCTTTGAAATGATAAACAAAATTGACAAACCTTTAGCCAGACTCATCAAGAAAAAGAGAAAGGACCCAAATAAATAAAATCAGAAATGAGAGAAAAGTAATAACTAACACCATGGAAATACAAAAAACTATAAGAGAATATTACGAAAAATTATATGCCAACAAACTGGACAACCTAGAAGAAATGAATAAATTTCCAGGAACATACGGTCATCCAAAACTGAACCAGAAAGAAATAGAAAATCTTAACAGACTGATTACAAGTAACAAAATTGAATTGGTAATTTAAAAACTACCAAAAAAAAAAAAAAAAAGTCCAGGACCAGATGGATTCACAACTGAATTCTGCCAGACATTTAAAGAAGAGTTAATAACTATTCTTCTCAAACTGTTCCAAAAAAATAGAAGAAGGAAAGCTTCCAAATACATTCTACGAGGCCAACATTACCCTGATACCAAAACCATACAAAAACACCACAAAGAAAGAAAAATAGAGGCCAATATCCCTGATAAACTTCAATGCAAAAATCCTTAACAAAATATTAACAAACCTAATCCAACAATACCTTAAAAAGATCATTCACCAGGATCAGGTGGGATTTAGTCCCAGATTGCAAGGCTAGTTCAATATTTGCAAATCAATATTATATACCACATGAACAAAATAAAGGACAAAAATCATATGATTATCTCAATGGATGCAGAAAAAGCATTTGACAAGATTCAACATCCATTCATGATAAAAACTCTGAACAAAGTGGGTTTAGAGGGAACATACCTCAACATAATAAAGGCCATATTTGAAAAACTCACAGCTAACATCATCCTCAATAGTGAAAAACTGATAGTTTTCCCCCTAGGGTCAGGAACAAGACAAATATGTTCACTCACCACTTTTATTCAACATAGTACTGGAAGTCCTAGTCATAGCAATCAGACAACAAAAAGAAATGAAAGCCATACAAATTGGTAAAGAAGTAAAACTTTCACTATTTGCAGATGACATGATATTATATGTAGAAAACCCTTAAGATTCCACCAAAATACTACTAAAATTGATAAGTGAGTTCAGTAAGGTAGTGGGATACAAAATCAATATACAGAAATCCATTACATTTCTATACACTAACAATGGAGTAGCAGAAAGAGAAATTAAGAAAATAATACCATTTACAATTGTATTAAAAAGAATAAAATACCTAGGAATAAACCTAACCAAAGAGATGAAAGACCTGTATTCTGAAAATTATAAAACACTGATGAAAGAAATTGAAGATGACATAAACAAATGGAAAAATATTCCATGCTCATGGATTGGAAGAACAAATATTGTTAAAATGTCCATATCACCCCAGGCAATTTACAGATTGAATGAAATCCCTATCAAAATACCAACATTTTTCACAAAACTAGAACAAATAATTCTAAAATTTGTGTGGAGCCAAAGAAGACCCAAATAGCCAAAGCAATCCTGAGAAAGAAGGACAAAGCTGGAGGTATCACAATTCCAGATTTCAAGATATACTACAAAGCTGTAATAATCAAAACAATGTGGAACTGGCACAAAAATAGATGCATAGATCGATACAGCAGAATAGACACCCCTGAAATAAACCCATGCTTATATGATCAATTAATCTATGACAAAGGAGGCAAGAATATACAATGGGGAAAAGATAGTCTTTTCAATAAATGGTGCTGGGACAACTGGACAGCTATATGTAAAAGAATGAAACTGGACTACTTTCTAACAGCATACACAAAAATAAACTCAAAATGGATTGAAGACCTAAATGTGAGACATGAAAACATAAAAATTCTGGAAGAGAACACAGGCAGTAATTTCTCTGACATCTGCCACAGCAACATATTTCTAGATATGTCTCCAAATACAATGACAACAAAAGCAAAAATAAACTATTAGAAGTACATCAAAATTAAAAACTTTTGTACATCAAAAGAAAACAAAAAGACAACCTATTAAATGGGCAAAGATATCACTGCAAATGATATATCCAATGAAGGATTAATATCCAAAATATATAAAGAACTTATACAACTCAACACCAAACAATCTGATTAAAAAATGGGCAGACATTTTCCCAAAGAAGAAATACAGATGGCCAGCAGATATATGAAAAGATGCTCACTATCACTAACCATCAGGGAAATGCAAATCAAAACTACAATGAGATATTAGTCAGAATGGCTAAAATCAACAACAAAAGTAACAGCAAGTGTTAGTGAGGATGTGGAGAAAAAGGAACACTTGTGCACTGTTGGAGGGAATGCAACTGGTGCAGCAACTGTGGAAAGCAGTATGGAGGTTCCTCAAAAAATTAAAAATAGAATTACCATATGATATAGTAATTCCACTACTGGGTATTAACCCAGAGAATACGAAAACACTAACTCAAAAAGATGTATGAACCCCTATGTTTGTTGGCAGCATTATTTACAATAGCCAAGACATGGAAACAACCTAAGTCCGTCAATAGATGAATGGATAAGGAAAATGTAGTACAAACACACACACACACACACACACACACACACAGGAATATTACACAGCCATGAAAATGATGAGCTCATGCCATCTGAGACAATATGGATGGATCGAGAGTATGATGCTAAGTGAAATAAGTCAGACTGAGGAAGACAAATACCATGTGATTCCACTGGAATTTTAGAAAATTGAATAAACAAACAAAAAGCAGAATCAGAACTATAAATACAGAGAACACACTGGTGGTTGCCAGAAGGGAGGAAAGTGGGGGATTGGGCAAAATCGGTTAAGGGGAGTGGGGAAAAAAATTCTGTCAGCTACCACACAGTTCTTGCCATTTCTTAACTCCTATTCTAGCTCTCTTTTCGTGAGCCTGCCATCATCCTCCTATCTGGACTGCCCACCAGTGAGCAGCCAGCCTCCAGGGTCTCTAACTCCAACATGCTTCACTGAAGCCAGTATAAGCAGAAGTTGGGGTGTTGTCCATGGCCCCTTTGAATGACTCTTTGCACCTCAGTGTCTTACAGTGTTTCAGTTAAATAGTTCACCCCATTTTGTTTGCAGCTACTCCTCTCTCAGGACACACACATAAGCCTTCACAGAAGTAATTTCCATTCTTCCTCAATGATGCCTTCTATTCATCATTTACATGCCCCCAGGAGTTCTAAAATCAGCCCTTTTGACATAAGACTTACATTTTACTTTAAAAGTTTTTCTGCATTAAGATGCTTCTTCATAAATGGAGGAAATTGAAAGACCGTGGCAATAATAGGAAGAAGTAGAAAAATCTTTCAGAACCATGTAATCCTTCCCCGAAGAAATATATTAATCTTGTCTGGCCATTTGAAAGTTTGAGTTCTGGCTTGAGAGTGATTCTTGGTGAATAATTTAAGAAAACTCTCTGACAAGTCTTAATCATCCATATTTTCTTTAGATATAAAATTTCTCTAGCATAGAGCTGTATTCTGGAGGATAAAGGGCAAGAAACTCTGGTGGTAATTGGAGGACACAGAGAGTGACTCTCTGGGGAAAGATAAAATTGAAATAGGAATAGAAAAACCAACATGGTGCTGCCAGTGGTTATAAAATAAATTATATTGGCCATTATTGAAGAGTGTGCTGTCAGAAGGAAAGTAGACTAGAGAGGCACAAGCTATGTGGCTTTCTGGAAAGTGAGAAGTGAGTAAAGAAATTGAAATCTAGATAGCCAGGAAGGGTGGTGGGGACGCCTGTGGAGTGAGACAGTTATGGTTCTCCAGATCAGCAGTGGTAGGAGTAAGGGCTGAGCACACAAAGCACCTGTGGACTTGCCCTGTCACTTGTGGCAGAATAAGCGGAGTGGATAAGGTGAAACTAGTGTAACTTTGGCTTTCTGCAGACTTAGGAGATAGAAAATCTTCCAACATTTAGGTATCAGAAAACCACATGGCCTGCTGTGGGCTGCAAGGAAGTCTTCTAGTGAGGATGCATCACCTCCCATTCTCATGAGGAACACATCGGAACTTTAGGGTCCCTTCTCTTTCTAACTTCACTGTTAGACAACCCCGTTTCTCTTTATACCAGTTTCTGATTCATGGTACCCCTACTTTGGGCCAAAATATCATGGAATATGCATTTGCCTCAGCAGTGGCTGACACTGTGACATTCAGAGTGGTTTCCAAAGTAGCAATCATCACTAATGCCTCTTGGTCACTATAGAAAAAAACAGCTTTTATCTCTGCTTGACAGAAGTTTAGAGCCTGAAGTTATCTTGGAGATCAGCTTCTTCCACTTGATAACTTGTGGTTTATAGTTTATTAAGCCAACAGTTATTTATTGACGGTCCCCTGTCATAGATGCTAAAGCTACAGAGATGAACAAGACAGAAGTGACTCCTCCACTGATAGTATTTACAGATGGACAGACAGGGGCAAAATTGGGTGTGACGGAATTCCATCAGAGCAGCCCCTACTCTTGCCCAGGGGGATCAGGAAAGACTCTTAGAGCCAATGACAGATGAGCTGGGACCTGAAGGATGAGAAGGAACAGCCAGGCAAAGTGAGGGCAGGAAACTGAGGCTCAAGAAATTAAGGGGAGAGCCAGGACTGTTTCTCAAATCCTCAAATTCCTAGTCTCTCGTTCATTCATGGAACACATATCTATCCCAAGTGGTAGAATTACAGAGAAGAAATCACACCCCCTTCTTTCAATAATCCCATTGTCTGATAGAGAAATAAGTACATAAATAATCACAACATGATCAGATAAGTGCTTTGGTAGCTTCAAGCACAGAGAATTTATGATGTGTGTGAAGGTAACATTTTACTCTGGCTATGGCCAGGAAGGGGAATCAGGTGACTTTGGAGCTGAATTTGGATGAAAATTAGGTGGTCACCAGGTAAAGGGTCTGAGGAGAGCAGTCCAGGTAGAAGTGGCAGCCTATTTAGAAGGCTCAGAACACCCAAACCCATGGCATATTTGAGGAATTATGAGTCATTCAATATGACTTGACCATATGGCATGACTGGAGCATGTGTGTGTGAAAGGGAAGGAGATCAGAAAAAGGCCCTGGAGAAGCAGGCAGAAGCCACATTCCCGAGGGATTTGCAGTGGGTTATGTTAAAAAGTTAGAAATTATCCTTGAGACAATGGGAGTTAGTGGATGACTTAATTTGAGATAAACCAGATTTATATCCTTGAAAGAACACTTTATCAATAATATGGAGAATGTGTGGGAAAGGGTAAGATTAGGGCAGGAGACTAGAGGAAAAGCCACGAAATGAATTCTTGTGTTTGTGGTTGTCTGAAGTAAAGCACTCTGAATGAAGGGAGGTGGAGGATTTTGAGATATACTTAGGAGTGAAATTAAGGTTCTGATTTGCCTGGGACCTTCCTGGTTTTAGCAGTGAGAATCCCAAATGCTAGAACCCCTCAATCCTGGGAAAACTAGGATGGTTGGTCATTCTCCATGAAACTAACCCTGCAGGGAGAAGGATAGGTAAAAGGAAAAGTCAAAGGTGACTTCCAGGGTTTTAGGTTGGGCACCTTGGCCAATAGTGGCACCATTTATTAAGATAGGGAAATGGAGAGAAGAGTTGCAGAGTTGGGATCTGGGGAATATAAAAAAGTAATTTTGGACATGCTGGGTTTAGGTGATTATGCTATATCCATTGGAGATTTGTAGGTGTTAGGATATGGTTCTAGAACTCAGTCATTAGAGCTGGGTTGCAAATAGAGACTTGGGAGTTAACCACAGCTAAATGGTATTTGAAAAGACTTCTGGTCAATATGGCAAACAAAGCAGACACAGGAAAACCTCTGTCCTCCTCCGTCTATTATCTATTTATCTATCTATCTATCTATCTATCTATCTATCTATCTATCTATCTAT